>NC_071535.1:29674297-29951797 GCF_026979565.1 Vidua chalybeata
CCAAATCTAAGACAGTCAGTATAACATCTAAAGGTGCAATTTGGTTTAATATACCAGTTTTAAACCTATGCTTTTATGATACTAGTCATCTTCTGGCATGGACTAGAAATGCCTTAAAAATATATTTTTTAAAAGAAAGTGATGAAAAAAAATGCTCTCATTCTCTTCCTAACAATTATTATTCCCATGTTTCTTAGGTCAGAAACACTCATCTCTGCCAAGGACAGAACTGATTACCTCGTTTAGGCTGCTAAGCTTGTGGAATAAAGAGAATGTGAATAAGACATCCAATGTAGAATAAGAAGTCTCAAATAAAAGTGGGAGTAATTATGGCTATGGATATTTTTTTATACAATTGCTTCCTTTTTTATTCTTTTTTCTTAAAGCAAAATTTTAAACTGATTTTTGGCATCAGCTCCTCTTAAAGAAACTAGGAAACAAATCTGACTGAAGAAACTAGGAAACAAATCTGACTGGAGCAGAAGTACAGTACATCCATGACAGTGGATGAACTCCCTTCCAACAGTGGGACCAGCAAGCGGAAAGCAGTGAGATTTACAGGTTTGAATTGTGACTTCCACTTTTTGGGACATCATGAAAGAAAAGTATCAGTCACTTATTTGTCTGAATTTTGTAAGATTGCTCAAAATACACTAAGAGTCATAGTTTCTGCTACACTACGCTGCATTGAAGACTTTTCAATTAGGTAGAAGGTACCAGAATGAGCATGCCACCAAGCTTAGTGTATCACTAGGACAATCAAACCACTGACACTATATGTGCCTGAAGACATTCATCTGGACTTCAAAACACTATGCTGAATATTTTCTTGTCCTGCAATTGGCTTAATATGACTAAGAAAACTATGATTTCATTACAGATATAAGTGCAAAGAGGGTTTCCCTTTTCACACTAAGCAACTTTCAAAACCATGAAGCATTCTTTTGGACTTGATGGGGGCTAGATGAAAAAAAAAGGTTGTTCACAAAAAAGGGTAAGTAGGAACATAGGCATCTCAATTTAAATAAAACCCTTCAGATACCAAGGGACTGTACCTAGAAAAATCAAGGCAATAGCTAGGAGAACTGGAAATATGACTGCCAGCACACTCTCAGTCATGCATTACACATGTTCAGTTGCTTGGAAAGTAGGATAATCAACTCCAACCAAGAGAATAAACAATTACCTCAAATGGGCTGCTCATAGTAATCAAGCAACCTATGATTCATCTTCACTACTAAATCCCAGGCAGATTTTCCATTAATATCAATGTTACAAGCTTTACACTCATAAATTAAAATCTTATACACAGAATTTAGGTATAAGAGCAGAACTCACTGGGATTCCTCCCACATACAGAAGTAAATTCACACATAACTGCTCATAGACTTAGTACAATAATAACACATTTCTGTAAGACTGCTAAATGGCAGGCCATCAGCCTTCACATGTGTCATTATTGGGAAAACATTCATATCTGCCAATAATTAAGCTGTAATTACAGGCTTAAAGTTTTATTAACATATTGAAAAATAGTTTGGTTTATCAGTAAACATAAGGTTACTTATGTTGAGCATACAGTAAGGCTTGAAAGCTGACAGAAAAAGGTAGAAACCCAAACGACAAAAGCATAAAGGCTTCCTTCTCTTAGATAAGGAAAAATGCTTTCTGAGATTATTTTAAAAACATTATTTACTATTAAGCAACTAAAAAATTCTTACAGATCTACAAAGTAAGCTTTTAAGCTACACTCATTTGGAGTTAAATTCACAGTTAGAATAGAAACTTATCTGGGATTCACAACAGTAAGCACAGTGAATGGATAGCTTTTTAAACCAAACAATTAGAAGAATGAAATACCATGTTGTCTCAAACTCAGAGTCAAATTCTGGTCTGGTAGACAGATCCTAAGTCAAATGTAAAGTCACAGCCTAGGACTGAAGAAATTGCAGTGTTTGTATCATTCCTTTGAAAGAAAACCCAAAAACTGCTCCTTTAAATTACACTTGAAGAAAAAGATGAATCTGCTGCCTTATGCAAATGCTTTTTTGAGATGCAAAAGATTTGAAATATAGGCCCCCTTTCCTGGGCACATAGGAGATACCTCCCACTTACAGCCATGCTGCATATAAACAAAACAATCCAAAGAGCAAGGACATCCTCACTCACACCTAAATAAACCCTCTAACCACAATGAAGTTAACATCTTTTTTTGTCCACCACTTTTGAATCATGATTTTAAACCAGGGAAGTGAGAAGTATCCTTTCTACACCTGTTGCGGACTAAGAGTTGGGACCTGTGAACTCTTGATCAAACGTGCAGGTTTCAGGGGCCTACAGTTAATTTTAGCATTTTCTAAGCAAGCCACAACTGCCATCCTTCTCTCCTTATATTTAAGGTCATCTGGGCAGCATGGTTTAGGTTTGCATATTCTTAAATCTGAATAACTTCTGAACTAAGAGACAAAACAGAGAGATGTCTGTCTCCCCAGACTGGCAACAGCACCAATCAAAGTTAATGATTGTCTCTGAAACTTTGACATACAGATATAATGGGAGTGTAACTTTTTCATGTTTATATTTTCTAAATGATGACATGCACATGTGGGCCATGGAGTCCCTCAGTTTAACTTTGATTTCTTTGATTTAATTACTTAAATGTGAATGGGAGCTGAGATTGTCTTTAGAGTGCAGACTCAGAATACCTAAAAGCACAGACAATATGATAGATGCATTTTTAGAAATTTTCATTACTTTTAAGATTTTATCAAATGTAGTTTTATGTACAATACTGTGTACTTACATATATTCTGCATACCTAGACCTCTCACAGATTGCATTTCATTTTTATGTTACTAGTTTTCTTTGGTTTTTGACTTAATCACCATTTGGATCTTGAATCTTAGGGAAGATGGAAAGCTCCTTTTTATGAATGAAACTTTCACTGTAAATCTGGAAAAATGGGATCTCATACAAATGTGGTAAAAGCAAAGACAAAACACTTTACCTAATGGAACTGATCCTTAATGTTTCATCTTTCCTTTACTTGGGAATTATAAAAAATGCAAATAAACTACAAACACTTCCAAAGTGTGAATTTATTTCTGTATTTTTATTTTACATAGCTTTTTTGAACTCATTCATAAATGTATATTTTCTTATGAATCCTATATATTTGCATACTTAGGAGTTCACTGCAAGAATTTAAAAAAACATTGTGTCTACAGTGTGAAAGTATATATGAAAATCCCATCATAATCAGTGGGGAAAGGTTTGGAAAATGTAAATACATGCTCACAGCTGTTTGTTTTCTCAATTCAGTTACAATTTTCAAAATAAGCTATATTTTCCATGTAACCTATTTTTCATCTGCCCAATTATTAGCAGTCTTTTTTCTACTATCAAAAATGATCATTTGTTACTTTATTGTAGTAGATAAAACACCCTTTCATTGTTTCAGCTCGCAAGCTGTGCAGATACTACCCACTGTTCTTGCCTCCAGCACTTCACATTATTGGTGTATTATTTCATGCATGCCCTACTCTTTTATCAATTGCTTTTGAAGTAATGTTAATAGACTAGAAAATTGAGACATTTATGAAGTATAGGCAGTGTTTATGAAAAAATCCATAAAATATGACACAGGCAAGACAAGATAAAAGCAGTGTTTTAATAGATTATGGCAAAGAGATCCTGTCAGAAGTTGACAACTGACTCCTCTGAGATCACTAATTTTTATGGGATTAATTCTTTAGTATTAGAAATGAAGTTAAATGTCCTAATTAATCTGTAAATAGCACACCCAGAATTAAACCTTGTGGCCCCTTCCTTGGCAGAGCAATACTTTTGGGCAATAATCTTGAGTAATTGCCTCAAACTGATAAACTGAGGAAGATGACATTCTTAGCTAAACAGCTCCTTGGATCAGACTTCATTGTATCAATGAAGTAAGAAATCAGCACCATTGGAAAAACACTTGTAATAATTTCTGACTCTTAGAAAATGACAGGTCACTTGGTTTTTAACTACACAGTTTGCTCTTTACTTCAAAAATCCATTTAGTAATCACAGAAATGGTAAAGTAAACCCCCTTCTGATTTATATAAACATAACAAAATAGAGGAAAAGAATGAATTATGAATACATCAGGGAGACAATATGAAATAACAGTATGTTTGGTAACCTACTTGGGGATCATGCTTCCCATCAAACTGTACAAAGGTATCAGGAAATACCAAACTGCCTAAAGCAACTACTGATGCAAATACTGAAAGCTACCAAGCTTTTAATATTCAGGTCGTTCTCAATCCCTTACCTCTAAATTAATTCAAAACTCCAGATAAGAGCACAGTGACAACAATCAGGCATTCTGTAACTAAGCAATAATGTTTTTACAAATTTCACAGGAATAGTTTAAACATTCCTCAGGACCGTGAAACCGAAGATGAAGATTTCATCCTCTGAGATATTTCTAATCTGGGAATTTTCCATTTCCACACATACTAACATTTTTCCCCTCAACTTTTCTGTATACAGTAATTTTAAATCAACTCATTATGACTGATTTTAAGTGTTTGTAAACTACACATAAAATTTTCAGCAGAAAATTCTTTCCAAGATATATATGCTAAAATATTCTTGCCAGCATGTAAATTTTGTATTACAGACCATACTGGCACAATTTCTCTAGAACATAGCCCTAATGATGCTGAAGTGCAGATGAAAAGCCCTAAAACATACTATGCAGAACATCAGTTACTATACACTGGTGTAATAATTCAGTAATTTTAATTAATACTAATATGTCTTGGAACAGATTAAGATGGTAGCCTTGGTTTTCTTCCCAGCAAGTGGAAAAAAAAAAATCAAATAACTAATAGAATGAAAGGAAAAAAAAACCACACTCTGTTCTTCATGTTATCTGCCACCTCAGATCTCGAGTTATCTCTTCAAATTTCAGTTTCCTAAAAAGCAAGAAGCTTGGATCCAAAACCTCAAAAAGTAATTATAAATTTGCCTTTAAACAGCCACATTAAGCACCCTAACTGCACCAGGTAGTTTACCAGGGATGACTGATCTGATTCTCAACATCATTATCAATAACTGACTTCTATTTTTGCATGTGTTGAGGCCTGAATCACAACTTCTGACTGAAGTGAGACTTTACTTAAAGAAAATAGCAATTCCAATTCTCCCTAATGTTTCTTCCTAGCTTGTCTCATCATTAAAGTGGAACTATGTAGCTGAGAACACTCTCCAGGAGGTAATATAACTATTCCCCTCGGTTTGGTGGACTTTGTGATACTGGGTGTGATTGTATACCTCAGTGGTGGCAGACAGCTTTGATTCACATTTTGTCCAATGGCACTCATTAGATACACTGCTTATAGTCAGGTTTCTTCATCTCCAGCTAAGAAGCATATGGCACGTAAAAGAAATTAATTACAAAGATGCAGCACTCAGTTCTGCCCCACTGTTTCCTGACTTGCACACTTAGTCTCTGAAGTCACCAAGTTGCCCTAACATATATATTATCTTTTTCTGGCAATGGCTAGGGAAGAAGCAACAATAACTTTTACATTGGTGATGAGGTTTCTTACACAAGAGTCTGCATGCCAGTGGCACTGGAGTACAACTTGCTTGCTTTCATCTACAAAAAATGACAATGTCTAGGTACCTTGGAATGGCAGCCATGGACTCCAATGCATCAAGCACTATCTGAATTACTGTAATCCACAACCCTGCTAGGTATGGTATTGTCCAAGTTGTTGACTAAAACACTAAGAATATCCCAAGTATCAAACCCAAAGGAACATTACTTAGAATCAGAACTGTTAACTATCACTTTTCCCCCCCACCCACTGGAAGGTATTCTATCCCCATATTAATAGATATGGTGTAATATAATAAACTGTTGTTGGATCACAAGAGGAAAAGGTGGGAAGGAAGCTAATGGGTTAAGATAGTGCAAAACAAAAGTTGAGGAAAAGAAGCCTGAAGGATGGTTCAAACTGGGATCTGGCAGCTGTCAAAGGGCAAGAACTGAGGTCAGCAGGCAAGCTAAAGGTTTCAGCAGACATATTCAAGTCATAGATGCACGTAATGTTGGTATAAGTATAAAATATATTATGTCTTACTGTATCTTCAAACAGTTCATGGCTACTTCTTACAAAGAGAAACACTAGAGTTGTTTTTATACAATGTTAATCCCAGAAGAGAAAGAACGTTAATTCAAAAGAAGAATTTTGCTATAGGTCATTTGAAAATCGTAATTTCATTCTGCCACTGTTGTCTGGTGTCTATCAAACTGAGGTCAGCACATTCTTGTAGTAAATTCCAAATCTTTGCTTTTTGTTCTTATAGCACTGTTGGCAAGATCCTGAAAGATCCCTACTGAATTGAAATGATGCTCTGCTGAGTGATTTTTGAGCCTAAAGTGTGAATTCCATAGTTTGCATGAACTACCTACATCTTCCTGCTGCCAGCTCTGCTCTTACATGCCAGGGCACGTCAATTTCAACTTGAAATATCCTGACTATTAGTCTATTCTGAACTCAGCAAAAACACCGTGCAAAAATACATGCTGATTCCCCATGGTCCACAAAACTTCATATTGGACTGAAAAGACAAAAATTTAATTGTCCAAATGCTGTCGAGGAAAAGATAAACAAACTCTACATATCTACAACATAAGGGTAATAAATATTTCCTATTTACTGCTTCTATTCTTCAGTCATAAAAGACTAATAAACATTTCATCATCATAAAATTTGCATAATTTCAAATAATTTTTGTTGATTATAAAGATTAAAACCTCACTTTTGTTCCTTCTGTATTTATTCTGGAAAATATATTCAATTTTTAAAATATATTGAAGTGCTTACTTCTGCTGGTGAACTTAAGAGCTTAATACCTGTCCATACATAACCTTAGGAAGTTCTAAAAACTCATTAAAAGAAGATTTTAATTTTGGAAAATTCATGTTTAAGAAGATATAAAATCTGTATCTTCCATTAGTAAAATTTCAAATTCAAATACTTTGTTTATGCACTGATACACTCCTCTATGATGTTTTCTTATGAAAAGGTTTTATAAGTTATATCCTTTATATGCTCTTTTAGAAAGCAAAAATATTTAAATATTAAAAACATTTACTAAAATGTTTATTTTTTCTAGTATATTTGACATGCACTGTATCAAGCTCTGCAGAATGGAAATGTTACCAAAAGTAAAAAAATTTTTCGCAAGACAAAACCAGAGTGTGAAATATTGATATTTAGATGAAATGTATTGTTGGTAGTAGGAAGGCAAAATCTGCCAAAGGAAAAATAAAAATATGGCTGCCATGTATGCTACAAATTCCCCCTACAGGTGTTTTCAGACTAAGATATAACACAGCTGTAAAGTACAACAAGTGAGTGATACTGCAGCAGAGGTACAGCTTTTCATTACTGTTTCTTTACTCCTGTAGCAATTTTTAAAAGCAAAAATACTTATTTTACACTATAAGGGAAAAAATGTTGCTTAACTAAAATGTTCTCTGGGGGTAGAAAAAAATAAAGCAAAACAAATACACCAGTGAGAATTTCTCTTTAATGTTTGAATTACTGGTTACACTATATTTGAAGACTTATGAACTTTTCCTTAGGTATGCTGACGGTCCCATAGCACCAGAAGATCTGGCACCTGCTTATGGACAATTGCAACATGAGATTTTTCACTGGGTTACTGAAGCAATTTTCAATTGACACACTTTTCTGAATTTAGTTGATGGCAGTTCCAGGATATGGAGATCAGTTACAACGTGGGAGACTGAGGCGGTAACCTGCTATGACCTCAAGCAGCCAAAAAGCCCCGGCTAGCACTGTCTTTGTGAGACCGTAGCCGCCACATGAACGAGCGCTCTGGGGTTATGGCGTTCGCCTCCCCGACAGTGCTGAGCGCTCCAGCGTGGGTATGCAGCTTCGGTAGCTTCATGCTGAGAGGAAGCAAAGGGATGAGAGAAGGACACTTTGCTTGAGGGCCTGAGAACATTTATTCCCCCATGCGTGGACGGAGCGAATCGCCCCCAGCGCAATGCAAGGCAAAATGGTGACGGGACAAAAGAATGCATTCGATTAAGTAGTGGGTGCGCGGACAAGGGTGGAAACCCCTCTTGCCCTATGAGGATACATGACAGGGGAGTGACATAGATTATAACAACCTATGGGAACATAACAGAAGTGAGTACAGCGTTCTGGGACGAATAGCAGTGCCAAGGTGGGGTGATTGATGCAGAACTTTCATGAAGAAAACCCCTGACTGACAGAACCTTGAAAGGAGAAAACTGTGTGAGGTGAGAAGATTGACATGCCTGAGTGGCAAGAGCTCCTGTGGTAAACAACTTGGAGCAAACCATTGTGAGGGAAAGTAGGGGTACAGAGAACCAACCTAACTAACATTAATAAAATCCCTGACTAAACCAACCCAACCTACAACAAGAGATGCTTCTCCAAATAACAAAGATACAAAGCTTATTAATTTTAATCTTTGAAGGATTATGCATGATATGCTATCATTATGATCATTAAAGTGTAAGTCTGAATGGAACAAAGTTTAATAAAATGACTTTCTTCTTTCTCAAGAGAAATTGATATAGAGAGATGATAAAACCCCACCCTCCTGTAAGAACAAGATTCATACAATAGTAATCTACCAACATTCCTTCCTGAAAATAAAATAAATTCCACATAAGCTTCTGAAGCAAAATACTGTTCCTGATTTTTTCTGTAAAATAGTACAAAGACAAAACAAAGTGTAATTGCATAGCCATTATACTAGGTTTGCAGACTCAAAAATATTTCAGGCATTTTAAACAGATGTCAGAAAGTCTTGCTTAAATCAGTCCGCACAACACTGGACAATGTATTACACAAGAAGAGTATTGGTAAGATAGGCATGCATTTTTTGCAACAGAAAAGGTTGAGGCAGTTCGCAAATTATCAGAATGGTACTAGCTGGACAGAAAGTACCATATTAAGAGAATGTTTTTAACGCAAATTTTTTAGTCCACTCTTCCATGATACTTTAGTGGCTCCTTTTCATCATTCCAAATAGTATGCAATATTCTGTTCAGTTTGCTATTGTTTTGAAAAATAGAACAATTCTTCAACTTTGATGTTCTTTTAAATGGTTAAGCAGTACGACAAGCCTCAAAAAGGATTTAATTAAACAAGCATTTCAGGATTTATTCTACCTATAAGAATGTTTGAGCTTTAACAAGGAAACTGAAATATCCTCAGCTGTTCCTAAACTCTGTTTATATTCTAGGCAGATTATAAAAGTATGACAGGTTTTTTGTCTAATTATAATATACAACAGAAGTATGCTGTTCCTGAGATTCTCTGAAAAGAATAATTAAACCAGTTTTATTATCACAAAATGAAGAACTGATGAGAGGTAAGTTGTCTACAAGTTTTAAAAACATAAATTCAAAATGCTATTTTTTTTTTACAAATTTTCTTTTGCACATAGAGAGAATGAAGAAAGATAAAGTGACTTTATAACTGTATTCATTCCAGTAAAAGGGCATATATTTCACATGAAGTAACAAAAATTCCTACCTTGATGGACTGACTGTAAGGTCCTATGCTGGCAGGTGCCCAGTGGGAAATGCTTTGTACATGCATGACCAGCTTTTCATCATGTACTACATCATCCGTTGCCGTGTCATACTTATGTGCAAGGCAGTCAATGCAAAACAGCACTCCATCAGGTAACAGTGTTTCCACACATACTCTGAAAACCCAAGATAATTATTTTTTTTCAAACAGAAGTTTGCTTGAACCAACTTCCAACATTTATTTTCCACTTTTGTTTTGTCTGGACGTTATCTTAGGAAATTTTGCCCAGATCATATAACAAAAGTTAGAGTACTGTAATAACCTGCTAGCATTAACACTGTTATCTCCTCAAGGGCACTGTTGGCTCACAGACAGCTTCTTGTCCACCAGGACTCCCAGGTCCTTCTTTGCAGAGCTGCTTCCCAGCACTTCAGTCTCAGGCCTGCGGTGGATGGGGTCATTTCTTTCCAGGTGCAGGACCCTCCACCTGCCTTTGTTGAGTTTCAGAAGGTTCTTTTCTACCTATCTCTCCAATCTATCAAGGTCCTTCTGCAGGGCTGCATAGCCCTCTGGGGTACTCACCACTCCTCCCAGATTGGTGTCACCAGTGAACTTGCCCAGGAAGGATCTGCGCCTTCATCCAAGGCATTGATGTATAAGCAAAACAATACTGGGCCCAATATTGAACCTTGGGGCACAGTATTAGTGACAGGCTCCCAACCAGAGTCTGTGCCACTGATTACGACCCTCTGGCATCTGCCATTCAGACAGTTCTCAATCCACCTCTCTGTCCACTCATCCAGTCTACACTTCCCTATGAGGCTGCCAAGAGACAGTGTCAAAGTTTTCTAAAAAGCAGCAGCTTATAGTTCCTTTACAACCTTCTCACAGGTTATTTGTAATACTAGCATATTTTTCTGCTATACTTTAAGTTGCATGACAGATACATACATGTGACAGGACTCAAAATCTACTTAAGCATTCATTTATGAAGTTCACTTTTGTTTCCTCCAAGGAAGACTGAGTGCCTTGATGAACAGACAGACGTGTGTTGCATGTGGCCAGCTAAAAAGTGGGAGGGGGGGGGTTGAGAGTCTGTGTGGGGAAATCAACATTTCAAAGCCTGAAAAATAATTATATTTGCAGTCCATGCATAGAAAAGTCATTTAGCTCCCAGCAGGAATGCAACAAAAAATTACTTGTTCTCTTTACATATCATGTAACAATCTTACAAAATTCTTCCCATCTTGCTTATTTCTTCCAAGAAAACTACTTTTCTCCTCACCTCCCACATGTAAATATAGTAATTTTTCCTCATTACCATCATCGCAAGCATGGATGAATGGATTTTCTGCTTGGGCTGGTAAATTTTCAAGACAATTTTGCAAATTTATTGCAGATCCACACCCGAATCAGTGCTTCCAGCATACCGCTTGTGAGAACTTCCACAACCAGGCCTCTGTACATAATGCAATGATGCAACCATGCAAACTGCTGTATAATTTTTCTTCAGGACAAAATGCAACGTAGACAAATATGCAACATAAATGCAGTGCTGTGGAAAGGGACCTGAGGACCCTGGTCAATGGCAAGTTGAACATGAGTCAGCAGTGCCCTGGCAGCCAAGAGGGCCAAGTGTGTCCTGGGGGGCATCAGGCACAGCATCACAGCCGGGCAAGGGAGGGGATTGTCCTGCTCTGCTCTGCATGGAGGCGACCTCACCTCCAGTGCTGGGGGCAGTTTTGGGTGCCACAGTATAAGAAAGATATAAAGTGTTAGAGAGCATCCAAAGGAAGGCAAAAAATGGTGAAGGGCCTTGATGGGCAGCCATATGAGGAGCAGCTGAGGTCACTTGGTCTGCTCAGCCTGGAGGCGATTCAGGGGAGACCTCATTGCAGTTACAGCTTCCTCATGAGGGGAAGAGGAGGGGCAGGCACTGGTCTCTTCTCTGCGGTGACAGTGACAGGACTGAGGGAATGGTGTGAAGTTGCATCAGGGAGATTTAGGTTGGATATTAGGGAAAGGTTCGTCACCCACAAGGTGGTTGGGCACTTCCCCAGGGAAGTGGCCACAGCACCAACCAGAAAGAGCTCAAGAAGCTTTTGGAAAATGCTCTCAGGCACAGCTTGTGACTCTTAAGGTCTCCTGTGCAGGATCATGAGCTAGACTTCAACAATCCTTGTGGGTCCCTTCCTACTCAGGATATTCTATGATGCTCTGAAAACTGTTTGCTCCATAAAAATAAAAGTAAAAAGACATTTTCCTGCAACTTCCTAATCTTTCTACCTTTTTATTTTACTGATGGAAGGCTATGTAGCTGGCTATGCAAATGTGGAGGCCTAAAACATGCAGGCTTAAGAAATGGAAGTTAAATTGTGAGGAGTACTATAAAGAGAACCTACAACATGTAGGAATGGAGACTAATTTTGTGTAGTTTGCAGCTGGGATTAGATCCCTCCTCTGAAGGCACACACAGCCGACCCTCCCATTTCTCTCTGATTTAATAAAACAGTTGGTTTTAAAAATATGAAGAAGACAAGAAGTATGACCACATGGTTGACCCTGCTTTTAGTGCAGGATTAGACTAGATGACCTCAAGAGGTCCCTTGCAACCTGTATTAACCTATGATTCAAGTGAAATTTCTCAAGCTACATCAGTTCTGCATTCTCAGCATATTATCTCAGAAGTGTAAGAAATTACTGTAAAAAATTACAAATTACTGTAAAAATAAATAAGCCATTTTGACAAAGGCATTAAAAAACACAAACAGAAAATTAGTTTTAACACACATCTTTTTAAAAAAAGAAAAAATTCATGGGCTAGGTGTCTTTTATCCAATTTCCAATGGAAAACAAATCCACCACATCTGGATAACATAGGAACCACATAGTACACACCTACACCACCAAGAAGTTTCATTATGTCAGACGTAGACTTGGATGCAACATAGAAGATTTTATACAACACATATTGAAAAAACTATGCTTTGTGTATCTATGAATTAAAATGTTATCATCAGTGTAATTTGTTTTCATACTTGAATTCTTACTGAACGTGGAAGTGCAGCTAAGCTATCCATCTAGCGTGATTATCTGAGGGAAACACAAGATATTAAGAACAACCAGCTTGGATTGAGCCAAAGATCCATCTAATCCAGTATTTGTCTTCAACCAGAGCCAAGTACATATAGGGAAGGGAAGAAAAGAAACAGACTAAATATAATTTTGAAATAACTGCCAGTATCTCATGATGTAAATCCCAAGCAACTGCTCAGATAATAATTTTGCTTTAGTATTTAACAAAATAAATAGAACAAAGTGAGTAACATTTGTCACAAAGACCTGTAAGGTTCCAAACCTCATCACTTTAAGGAAGACTTAATATTGGTAGTAAGGCTCCAGTAATGCTTTTGACACTTTCTCCTGTAATGTACTCAAAGTGAAATTGTTCATGTATGGGCTGGATGAGCAGAGAGTGAGGTGGAGTGAAAATTGGCTGAACAGCCAGGCCAAGTGGGTGGGATCAGTGACGCAAAGTCTCACAGATGGACAACCAGGAGCCTATACTGGGTCCACTCCTGTTCAACATCTTCATTCATAATCTGCATGATGGGGCAGTGTATCCTTGGCAAGTTGCCATCCACATGGATGTTGACAGGATGAAGAAACAGGCACACAGGAACTTGATGAAGTTCGTCAAGGAGAAGCTGCAAGTCCTACACCTGGGGGTGGAACAAACCCAAGGTCCAGTATATTCTGTGGGCCCACTGGCTCAAAAGCAGCATTACAGAGAAGGACTGGAGGTTCCTGATGGACACCAACTTGAACGTGAACCAACAACGTGCCCTTGTGACAAAGAGGTTTGATGATATCCTGGGTTGCATTCAGAGAAGCACTGCCAACAGGTCAAGGGATGCAAACAGAAAAGAAAAGCAAATATAATCCTAGCAATACAAACAGTTGTCAGTTCAATCAAGTAAAAAAGATCTAAGATTTGCAAACCATGTATTATCCTTCTGTAAATCCATATGTGGGGGGGCGGCATTTGTAAACCTTATGGTATATATTAAACCACAAAAAATGGTTTTGACATGAGCAGCTGTGATTTTAATACTCCAAAAGGCAGCAAAAGTCTTCTTCTGTGAGACACAAACATTTGGCAAAGTGCTTCACAAATATGGCAACAATAATTCAGTCTATCACAGTGCATCATAAATATACTATAGCAGTAGTCTAATCCTACCTTGCTGGTGGACACAAATCAAATTCTGTCACATAAACTGAGTTTATAACACTGAAATCCTTCATGCTCTTCATGTACAGATGAACCAAAATAATATCCTTCAGTTTCAATCCCTCTGAAGTCAAATTAGCTGCAGGATAAAAAAAATAGCTGTTAAAGATAGAATATTGTAAATGTATTTAGAAAGACAGCATAGGCATCATGGTTTTTGTTCAGCAAAACCAACTGGCAATAACCTAATTGTTGTCTAAACATGACTGAAGATTTTGCAATATACGTCCCCATTTAATACGTCCCCATTTAATACTTCTTTCTTTCACTACATTATGTTAGTGTACAATCTACAATCTACTACAATCATGTTAGTTTTCCAAATATACAGAAGCAGACTACAAAATAAGTTTTATCCACTCTGAACAGTGGTGAATTCTTGTCTCATGAAAACACATCATGCATTCACGCATGTAGATATGTTACAGCCTGAATTACTTGTATCCGTAAGTTTGATTGTCTTGGGGGGGCTTGGGGTGGGGTGCTCATTCTGTGACAGCTAGTAATTTACAAAGGACTTTGAATCACAAAAATACAGAAGTAGAAGGGACAATAGCCATCTTCAAGAAAAAGATCAAATATTTATATGTCATTCCAGAGGGATGCTTGTCTAAGCTGTTTTTAAAAACTCTCACTGCAATAATAATCTCTGCATAAACAAAGAATTATAAATGGCTAGACAGACAATAGGAAACAGAAGTGGCCACAGGAGAAATGAAGGAAAGATGAGAGCAGAGGAAAGCTCAAGCAGACAGCTAAAGAAGAGGTACTGAGAAGTCAAGATCATCTGAACGTGTATGCATAGAATATTCCAGACATAGTGCTGAGAAAGAATGTATTACTCTCATACAGTCAACAACATAGCTGGATATGTCATCAGCTCTGCAGTGTCCCTTTTGTAGCTCATGAAAATAGAAACTAAATAAAGAAAAAATCTTCTCTGAATATAGAACATATATAATAATACTCTGTGACCTAATTTAAATAAGACATGTAAAGTTCTTCTCAGTGTAATTTTGAGCATCTTGCCCTTTAATGTTACAGTGCGCACATGTACATATATACTTGTTTTTCAGTTGAGAAGTACAAGGGTATAAAGACAATCTCTGAAGGTTGCTGCCTTAGTGAGAAACAATTTTTGTGTTAAACTTTTCAGTGCTTTTAAAGACAGTTCAGGATTTTGCACACTTTCATTAAGATTAGTTTCGTCACACCAGTACTGAATTTTGTTCTAAATGTCTCAGTTTTACTTAGTCATACTGCTAATAACAAAGGCAATCTGAAGAGGGGAGTTCTCACTTACAGAAAAGAAAGTGTACACAAGTGATATAAGAGGTTATATAGCAGCTAGAATTTCATAGAACACCTATGAAATCCCAATACATGTCCAGAAATATCACCTGATAAATTAGCATTCAATGGCAATTCTGTATGGAAATAGAAATGTATTTGAATGCTAACTGATAGCAATCACTAGGTCAATATATCATCAGTTAAGGAAGAAACAGGGGCAATTTTTGAATCTCCAGCCAACACTTTAGTCAAGAAGAAAGGACTGCAGTTAAAAGTTCTGCAGCATTATATGAAATACTGGAGGAGGAAAAAGCCCTCAATCAACTGATACATACCTCCGCACACACAAACATCCCCACTCTAAATTTAAAATATATGAGCAAACAAACTATTTTGTGGACACAGAGTAAGCTGAAGGGAGTGATTTGGGTAAATTCATAATTTCTACCTTTACTTAAAAAATATCTCCTAAGTAAAAGTACTAACCCTTATTCCCCTGCATTAATTAGAAGAATGGTGGGAAATAACTTTTCCCCAGCTTATAATCAAAATAAAATTGACTCCCAAAACACCTTCTCTAGTAGAAAGGCATACCTGATGAACTGCTTAACAAGTTCTTGGGCTCTTCACAACTTCAGTTTTTCAGACACAGGACCTGAAAAGGTTTCCCTGCATTCCCATTGCATCTGTCCTGGATATACAGGAAAATCTTACAGACTTTCTGTTGAATTTCAAGCCATTAACGGTGTCTAATAATTTATAGAATATGATCAGATAAGACTCACCCTTACTTAAGCTGAACTGCCCTAAAAGGTTACCTTGACTGAAGTACAGCTTTTTGATTGTTTTTGGTTGGTTGGCTGGTTTTTGTTTTGCTGGGGTCTTTTTGTTTGGTTTTTATTAGAGGTTATCCAGAATCCTTAGCTGAGAGCCACAAAATACAGTATCCAAACTGTCTACAGGAAGTAGCATTTAAGAACTTTAGCCTGTTTTAACATAATAAAAATCCACAGTTTCCTTCAGCTTATGAAACTTTGCCATGGTACAACTACACCAGAGCTGCTTTATATTATATAAAGCAAAGCAATCTTCATCATCTTCCAATCATATCTAAAAAAAATGTTTAACGCGAGAGTTTAAGAAAACAAAAGTATAAACATCAATACACTGCATTCCCTCCCATTCTTGGCTTCATAGAATTCCATCCATTCTATAGAATGTTTCATAGCATCTAGTAAAAAATTTCCATTTCCAAATTTTTTTGTCAGCACACATTCACTTTAGAAGTGGTTAAATCAGTTAGCCCAGCAAAGAGTTTAAAAGTACTGTGCTTATTCCATTCTCATTACAGTGAAGCTGAACTGCTGTACAGATTCAAAATATGTGTTCAGAAAAAGTCTTGTGCACATTTGCAGATTAAGTTCTTGGAAACAAATTGTTTTGTTTGTCATGACAGAACCATAATTCATTCAGTTTCCACACCCACTTCCAAAAGGAGAATAACTAAAAGAAACGTGAGAACTGAAATTTTCTGCAAAGGATCAGAAAACTACTTTTTTTCCTTACCATCACACAGGTAATGCAAGTAATCTGCTGAAAGCAATAGGCTACTGCACTAGTCAGACACAACCTTTTTTGGCAGATGCTAAGGCAAAATTACATAATATTTGTACAAGCTAACTTCCATTCAAATATAATGAGAAAAAAAGAAAAGACTGCAAAATCCTCTTGCTTCACTTTATAGATGATATGCAGATTTACACTAAAATCTATTGCCTTTTTCCACAAAAGTCTGATCATCTCCACCTTGCTGATTTCCAATCAAAAACTAGCTTAATGACCTTCTACCAAGTATAACTTTGCTTCTGAAAGAAATTCTAGGGTTTCTTTATTATCCTATATTCAATCATGAATACTCAGCTGGACATTCAAAAATATAAGATATGATAGGACAATATCTCATGCAAATTCATAAACAAGAATATGACTTTACCCATTTAGATACTAAAAATTATTTCCATTTTTGTGAATGAAAAGAAGCCTGTACAAACACACTTTACTTCAACTTTAGAATGAAAAAATACAGAACAAAACAATGAACATTTTATTTTATATGTCAGAATCTTGTAAGGAACCTGGATTTCATGATTCCCAGGACAGTAATTTTGCCTTTACATTAGGAATAGAAATGAGATTTACTGCTACTGACCTAATCCTGGGTGCCAAAATGTATATCAGCTTTCTAAAAAACTTAATTTAAAATTATGGAAGCTACAAACATGTTTTAGCAAGTAGAGAGCATCTACAGCACACATACATACACACACTGTATATTTCAAGAATGCTATAAAGTGAGCAAGTACTGTGTAAATATAGTTTTTACAGTGATATGAACACTACTCTGGCTTTCCAGGGCCTTCAAAGCTAGTCAAATTACGATGTGTTAAATATTGAAGCTGGCAGTCTTGATATCAAAGGTTCCAATCAAATGCAAAATGAGATGGCAAACCAACAACCACAACCTATAAAGTTATAAAACCACATGAAAATACAGATTCTTCCGTAAGATCATATTAAAAACACAATCAGTGAGAGCAGATAATATATTAACTGAATAAAGCACCTCTGAGAGAAGAAAACGCTTCCCGTGCTGCATCTGGAGCATTTTTACCCTTTGATGGAAGGAAGTGGGCAGTGATACCTGAAAACCATTGGTAACCACTCAGGGATTTTCCTGAATTTTGAAGTGTCTTAGCTATGGGGAATGAAGAAAAGAACTATGATTATAACAATGAAAGGTTTATGATACATTTTATCCGATTAACCAAGGATATATTTTAAATTGTTTAAAGAACTTCAACAGAACAGAAACCCACAAACAAGAAACATCTTCAAAAATATTTACAAACAGATATAAAAGTAAGGGTTCTAGGAGCAAAGCTCTCAAATCCAACACTGCCTTCACAAAATATGCATGCAAGTAGCACATTAGCTGAGAACTTCAGTACTTTTTCTCCTACTTTCCATTTTTTACTGATCTTTTACAATTTCTCGACCTGTTTGGTTACAGACTTGGCACAAGATGTGACACTGAAAAGCTAAAATTTCCAAAAGTATTCAAGTGGCATAAAAACAGATTTTCAAACTTGTATGCCAAATTTTACTGGAAGTTAGGTGCTTAACCTGGTTCTGACAATCTTTGCAAATGCATAACATGTTTAGACATTTTTAAAGCCCACCAGGCACTTCTCCATGTTCAAGAAATATCAAAGACCTATATACTATTCAATACCCAAACCCTGTCAGCTGTGAAACTTAGTTTTCAGGAAGTTTACGCATCTATGTATGTAGCGTAACAGAAATACGCTCCAGAAGGAGGAGAGGGAAGGGAAGAGGGAGAAAAAGAAAGAAAAAATAATGTGTTATGCTCCTGTAAACTAACTTGAAATGCTTCAGTACTATAGCTCAATTGATTATTATCAGAAAAATGCATTTGAGTAGGATCTCTCTTTTCAGACTAATTACTACAGGTTGAGTACATTTTGTTCAGGAGTCCTTGTATAGTAATTAAGATATTTCACCTGCATGAAACAGTCAATCTTTTAATCTCATTAAAAAAAAAAAACAAAAAAAAACCCAAAAAAACAACAAAAAACTGTGCAAAACTCACTGAAATCCAAAGAGTTATATTTCAAAGTCTTCCAGATGACTGGAATATTTTTATTTGGTTCACATTCTTCTGATGAAGGAAAAACATCATCATCCATGCAGCTTATCTCACAAGAACAGCTACTGACCACAAAAGAACCCAAAGATTCTTCCTGCTTGAGACAAACATAAAATATGCAAGTAAACAGCATGCTAAGCAGTATTAAATCAGCACATTTTATCATTCAAATACATGTTTAAGTTATAAAAAATAATTATAGTTCAACAGGTACATATCTTAGAACAATTCACAAAATAATAGCATTAGGATTTCCCATTAGATTGCAGAACTGGCAAAACATAATTTACTCCTGTTGACATACCAAATGGAAGAAAAAAGCAGACTTCTTAACTGAGGACAGCAGATATCAAAAATGAGACCCAAGAATAAAGACAGAAAGAATACTATTATGAAGAAATGTTATCCCACAGTTATATACAAGACAACTGTGTTTTCAAAAAAATAGCATAAACTAAGTGAACAAAGGAACCAAAACACAAAAGTAATAATTTTATAATTAACATTGTCATTAAATACTTGAAGTACAGCAAAAGACTAATAAGGAAGTTTTAAAACTTTTTGGAACAATGAATGAAGGCAGTCCATGTAAAAAAAAAATCTCTTTCTATTATGTCACAAAGACTATCCTTTCCATAAAATGCTTTAGTATGAGTTGAGATAATAGAAAAAAGCATTTCCCAAGATCTATACATTGTAGTAATTTCTTGACAAGGAAGGAAAATCATTCTTCCCAAATGCTTTCTCAGGACCAGGAAGAGAAAACTACTCACAGTACCTTTTAAAGCCAAATACACAGGCAGAGTGCTTACTGACCAGTCTTTAACAATTCAGTGCTCATTACATTTTTAACATGCCGCATAATTACAGCATACATTTTTTGTGAGTTTTTTTTTTTGTTTCCTGTTTAATTTTAGAGCAATCAGAACCCTTACTCTCCCATCTGATTTTTCAATCAGCCTAATCTGCAGAACATATTGACTTTTAGGACCACTAGCTTGGGTAATACTACTTGTCTATCTAAAAGCAGTATGAATTATGACAGAATTTACCTAGAAACCCTAATCAAACACCACTGCATGCTGTCATGCCAGATTCTATCAATTAAATTTCTTCCTGAAGATCTCACATTTCATGTAGTGTCTAAACTATGCATTTTACTGCAAGCTTCTTAAATACTAAATTCACAAAAAATATAATAAATCCAGATAAGGCAAGATAAAATGTTGACAAAACATGAAACCTTTGATAATCCTTAATAGGGATTAGAAACTTATGAATATTCCTTTAGATGATAAATTTGTGTTCCATACAAAATGTCATTAAAAAAGAAAATTAACATTATATAGTGAAGTAATTTTTATTGTATTTAATTTTATTGTATTTTTTTCCTGTGGAAAATAAAACCTATGTTATTGCAACTTTAAATATTTCTCTTCATTTTAATCACAATAAAAAGTCAGAAAAATAAAGGCAGAAAACAATAGTATGCATGAGAACTCTGTTATACTCTTATGTCAATATTTGACTTCACTGTAGTGAAAAAGGATCCAGTTAAGTTAAAGGAGTGCATTTGGAAAATTTAAGAAAAGGCTAAATTACAAACAGATCATTATCTGTGAGAGGAAACTCAGTTCTGCTGACTCTGAAAGAGGTCATAGGTAGTTTTATAACCACTGTAAACACTAAGTCTATTATCTAAGAGGGGCTGATGTTCTTTGATTGGACTTCATTTTATTCATTCCTCCAAGAAAGACAGGAAAGTCAAGACAATAATCTACTGTACATTAATCAATTGTACCTCAGAGGTTAAAAGAAGTCAAGAAGATGTAACATAATAGCCCAGGCAAAAACTGCAATTTAGCACGAACATGACATGCATTCCAACATTACAACAGAAAAGCACCCAGCAGCATCTCTACCATTTCCCACTCATTGAATTACACCTTTGACTACTGCCATCAGTGGGTGCATTTTGCCATTACCCAGAGGGATGCCTGATTGCTCCTAAGTCTTCAGGTATGACTTAAAAAAATAAAGAAGTAGAAACATAAATCTGTAATTGAAAAAGATCTTAAGATGGTTTAAGCTACAAGAACCAAGGAAATTAAGTTATTTCAAAAGGTTTTTTTATCTACAAGATAGCACTTCATGGACATTTACAGACTGTATAGCAGCATCACATGCTAGAAGTGCTACTACTTGCTTCTTGCAAATTGTTGTTTTAATAAATAAATTATTTTCACTGAGTAATTCGTAGAATCCACCATGAAACAATTTGAATTGTAGCATGGGCATTCAGGAGAGTTCTAATGTAACACATTAGTCTGCACCTCTTGGTCCTACACCCAAGTAAACATGCACAGACATGGTGATGTGAATTATGACATTACACTGCTGTTTTGGGTTTTGTTTTTACATCACCTGGAGTTTAACTTCACTGTGCCATAAAAATCCAACAGAAGGGGAAAAAAAGTTACCTAGAAAGACAAAAGTTCCAGCTTGCCGGTTTTTTACTCACTTTTATTAAGCTTTATATAATCATCTTGAAGAGATCTACAGATACAAATACCTTCTGAGGCTGCTGTTAAAGATCTGTAACTTTTCTCCATTCCCTAACCTCAAAGACCAAATTTATACGTTCTGCAAATGAACATGTAAAGAGCACCTATTCCATTTTTTTGCCACCAGTTAAACTGCTTTCATCTATGTTTCTAAACATGACTTCTGCAGG
This sequence comes from Vidua chalybeata, assembly GCF_026979565.1. Taxonomy (NCBI): domain Eukaryota; kingdom Metazoa; phylum Chordata; class Aves; order Passeriformes; family Viduidae; genus Vidua; species Vidua chalybeata. The sequence goes on from NC_071535.1 coordinate 29,695,948, forward strand.
ATATACTTCATAAAAAAAAAAATCAAGGGTATGAGTCTCACAGACTGCATCACAACTGGTTTGGTATAATGTAGAGAACTCCCCTGTAGCTTTGTAATTTGTTTATCTTACAAATATCCCAAACTGATGTGATGTGAAATTTTCCTATCATTTACAGTCACCTTTTTCCTAAGTAACTCTATATTTTATAAATAATTTAGCTTCTATCAATATTTCATCACAGATATAAATAAAATTATACATCTGTGTTTCCACACATACATAAAAGCCTGTTCAGTTGCAAAATTTTTGGAAATTACTGTGGTATATCACAAATCTCTTATAAGATGCAAAGTCTGTAAAAAAATTAGGGATGTCTGTTGATTTCAATGCCTATGATACATCAGAATGAGTCATTCAAGGCTCCAAAAACATTGGTAATCAATCACTTCCCACAGCACCACAGGTGCAGGCTACAGCAGAAATATTAGGTGTGGAACCTGACACTCGAGGAACAAAAGGCTCAGTGCCAGTCTAAGCAGAGCTGCCAGACTCTGTTTAGTAGCTACATTTAAATCCATACAAATGTTGGTCCTCCAATCCTCTCAACAGAGGAAGTAATCTAAGAAGCTAAAACTTATAGACTGCCACAAACAGAGTAACTTTCCCTGAATAATATTCTCATCACTTTAAAAAGAAAAAATCAAGCTTGCTATAATGACATTTTAATTAAATCTTACAGAACCTATTTTATCGCATAACATTTTCATGTTACTTCACAGAAGCAATATATTTTCCCATTTGTTACACAGTTTCTCCCACACCCACTGTACATTGTGATACCAACCTAATTTTGGATCAGAGCCTGCATGCATGCATACACTTAACTATATTCACATAACTCATGTCATTGATGCAAGTGTGCTCAGAATGAAGTTAAGCAAATGCACAAGTGTTCCAAGATCCAAATTCTCCTGTTGAAAAAGCCTTGGAGCTAGGACTTTGACTGATATAGCTGAAATTCCATGCAGTGGTCTTTTATGAAAACAACAGATTGTCTTTTTAAAAAGCTTACATTCTCTGCTACAGAAACTGGTATAAAAACCTATCACAACACAGTTCTAAAACTGATAACTCTCCCACTGAGCAGCAATGAGAATATAGTGGAGCAGAGAGCTCAGAAGACAAAAGACTATGATAATCTCTTTATTCTTTGTGATGTACCTTGATAACAGAACTCCTTGAAATAAATATAATGAGAGAGATCACATACATCTTGCATTATTTTGAGTACAATATAGAGAATCATAGGAAAGAATGTCCTTTATGCCAAAATACTTTCAAATAAAGTATCTTCGTTATGAAAAGAGAACTAAAAATTATCTTTTCTCAAAGAACTGGACTGAATCTGCAAGCAAATAGAGTAGAAAAGAAAATCCTTTATTTATTACCTTAGTGTTTGAAATGAATCAGAGCACAAAAAAAGTTTTGTGGCATTTGTTATCAAGTTTTGAAGACAAAACTACAAGGGTTATCTATATTCTTATGATGCAGAAGGGAAACTAAAGGTTGCCTAGGAGAAGTATAGTTCAATGATGACAAAGTATTCAAAAAATGCTACCCACAATGCCATTAACAAAACATGTTTTGAAACTTGAAACTCCTTCCTATTTTCCCTGACATGACTGACTAAGTCTAATTCTAAGGCTAAAGTTCTCAATGTAGATTAACTAAAATAATTAACAAGGAACTGGACAGAAAAAGGCTACAATGTTAAATCATGTATAATATATAGGATTGTGTGCTATTGTACACATGGCACACAAATATCTCCTGAAAACCTTTTCTAAACTTACAAGTGTACAAGTTACAGAACTCTACAAGTGTTTTAAAAATCTTCTCCAAAATGACCTGTACAATAGATCTCCTGCCATTTAACAGGGGCAAACTGCTTGCACTTCTGACATGTGTTCCAGCTACAAGGTCAAGATCTTTTACAAACAGGAAAACAGAATATCAGTTTATAACAGGTAATATAATGCAATGGTCCATTATAAGAAAAAGCAGCAGCAGGCATGATTCTTGTGTCTCTTATAGGCAAACAGGCTCCTTTCTTCTGCAAAGTGGAGAAAGAAAACTACGTTATTCCCTCTAATTCTGGACTATTCAAACTTAAGAGGCTGCAGTTTCCCATGTTGTATTGTTTGATATGTGTGTGCTCCCACTCACTGGAACTCAGAAACAAAGTATTCATTATTAAATGTGGGAAAGAGCAAATGTGAAAGCATGAACAACAGCTAGTATGTTGACTACTGTCATCAGAAGTATGTTTCCATCAGCAGAAGTTCCAACAGCTTTAATTTCTGTTTCTGATCTTTACAAAGCCAACACAATAAAGTAGAAGAATATAGCAGAAAGTAAAAGCAAGTTCATTGTGTTGACAAAGTAAAAAAAAAGTTTCACAGTTGTATTCTTCCGAATTGAAAATACTCAGAATTTAATTTTCCTTGAGTAGAAGGCCAATACACCTAATTCAAATATTCTAGAATATGCTTCACAAATTATCTCCTCCTCAAAAAAAAAAAATTTCTATATTTTAAGTGTATGAAGTGATTATCTAGGCAAAGTAAAATATTGATGAAACTTGGTATCTATATTATAGTGGTGACTTTATTTTTTACTCTGAAGTAAAAGAGGCATTCCCAAATTTTGAGCATTAGTGTTTCATTACCATTCTTTTTTATTCTTACTGGTTTTTTTGTAAAATGCCTACAAAAAATGTTTACCAAATTTTTAGTAGTTTTAATAACAAAATATAGTATTTATCTCTTTAGCCTTCTCTGCATCACTATTGAGAAAAGAAAAGTGGGTGTGTCTAAAAAAAGCTTAAATTATTATGCAAAAAACATCTTGAAGTTGCACAGAAATATATTAAACCAGAACAGTGAGTACAATGGTATGTTCCCCTAGGCACAAGGGCTCATTTTGCTGCCAGAAACAATTTAAACCAAATTTCTAGGCAGGCTTTGTAGTCAAACATAAAGATTCAGCTAAAGAAAATGCATTATAGAGGAGGAAAGACAGCAGAGACCAAGGTGCACTAGCTACAATTGCAAAATGATTTTAAAAAGTAAATTCAAGGAATGTAAAATTAAGACCTGTAGCAAATAACAAAAGACAAAAATTAATATACAATTCAGTTAAAATATGCTTATGTCACAGCAGAAATGATAACAAATCTGATGTCATAATACTTACTAGAATTACACTTCGCTGTGGAGTCTATTAATATTTTCTACAAAGTGCTTACAAAAGCGGCTACTTTTACACATTGTTCATAATGGTGTATTATTTTTCCCAATTTTCAGTAATCCCTTGAAAGCCTCAAAGTCCTTCTGAAGCAGTTTTTTTCCTGCAGTACTTTATTATTATGGGATTGGCTGTTAAGTGCTGAATACTAACTGATACTTAAAAATTTCCACAGACTTATAAGCACCAAATAGTGAGCAAAAGTACAATACTACAGGCATATCAATCTTGAAGGCATGCCTTTATTATTATGCAGTTAAATTATGCTAACAGTTATGGTCTGAAAGACTGACTGGTTCTCCATATTTATAACTTCTCAAAAACTTAGCTTATTTTATCATGACATAAAATAATCTATAGCCAAAAGATCTTAATGCTTTTGCAAAAATCAGACTCTTTTCCTTTTAAATATACATTAGTTTATGTACTAGAATTCAGGGCAAGCTGCTGCAAACCTTACCCCTTGCAAAGTGTGACAGGTTTGTCTACAACAGATTGGAAATACGATTTACTACAACACTGCCTGAAACTGTGAGGCTTAAACCAAATCTAAAACATCTACATAAGAAGGGGAAAAGAGCTACTGAACAGATAGAAGTAAAATTTTGATTCTTATATCAAATATTATGCATTTTAATATGATTTTTCTTCTGATTTATGTAAAGCTTTGTGGTTTTCATTTTCCCTAGCCTGTCACCTTGTAGTGATGTATGGTACATTTTAGCATCAAGTTTGCCACGAGCAATAAAGTCAGTTCCCCCAAAGAAATATCAATATATTATCAGTCTTCCCCACCATGCCACATTCCCAAATTTTCCTTTACTCAGCCTATTTGGGTTTTTTTCACATAGTTGATATCCTTTTCACAGTCTCCCACACAAATATTTAATGTTTTATGTTTGAAAGAAATCCAAAACTAGAAATTGACAGGATGAAATACAATTTACTTTCCAAGGAGAAATGAGGCCATCATGGAAGAAAAACACTGAGGTATTTTATCTGTTTGGAAGAATAATATTAAAAAAAAAAAAAAAAAAAAAAAAAGGGAAGGGAAGGGAAGAGAGAAAGGCATGATCTATTGAAAGAGATGCAGGAAATGTTGCTTAAGAGATATGAAATTTGAAATACCAATAGAATAATGTTCTGTAACAATTTCTGCACTTCTATCATCAAAGTGCAGAAAGACATAAGAGCTATAAAAAGATGACTGCAGCAATAGAAGAAAGATCATGATGCACTCTCTTCAACAAAATACTAACACTTGTAGAGAATAAGGAAGAAAAAAGAATCATTTTAACTGTAAAATAATAAAATGAAAAACAGAAATGTGATCACAAATATTGTCTGTTTTGACCTTATTTCTGCTCATATGAAAGTCTGCAACATTTAAAGCACCAGAGTTCCTATTCCTGTTCTGCTCTTTCTACAGAATCATAAATTAACAGAATTAATTCCAACAAACTAATAATGATTCCTTTAAAATTTTTGACCAAGATAATCTCCACATGATTAGAAGTCCTTCATTAAGTGTATTTTTCATATGGAAAAAACCCTAAACTCAGAACTCAAGCAGTTTCAGGTTAGCAAGTTTTTAAATCATCCACTTTACAACAGAAACACCAAAAAGAGATGCCACCTACCAACAAATCAATACTGTTCATATGGTTTCCTAATTCAGTTGTGTTCTACAGTCCAGCTGTTTTACCCAGGTTGCACACATGCTTCATTGAACCACACTGACTGAGCACCTTGAGGTTCCAAGATGAAAAATGCCACACAAATATACTACATCCATTCATTCACTTGACACAAGTGTGTTTGATCATTCCTAATGGCAAGTTCTCAAATTCAGCTAAATATGTACATTTTTATTTGATTGTAACACCTACATGAGAATATGATGAAAGGAAAAGAACATTTGCAGCCTACTTGCCTTATTCTCCAGGTGTAGTTTTGAAAAATGAAGATAGGCCACAGGTGCAAATGCATCAGCCGAATGCATAACCACCTTGGCTGAATCTCTGAAATACAAATTTTTTATCATTAAATAGTATAGTATATATATTAGAGACTATATCAAATATATATATATATAGAGAGAGAGAGAGAGACAATACTTAGTCACTGTATAACACAAAATCTAACGTAACTCATTGAAAATCTATTAATTTCTTATCAATGATTTCATATAAATTAAGAAAAAGTAGTTTGTGATATAAATTCATACTGTTGAACAATACATTACCTTCAAGAATTTTCAAAAGGAATAAACTATACTTCCTGTGTAAGCTGGCAGAAGAGATGCAGCAAGAACCATAAAACCACAGATGAAATGCAAAGAGTAAGCTTGTTTTCGTTACCTCGCTACCTGGGGCCCCTGAAGCAGTGTTCAGGCAGGGGCACAAAAGAAGGGACACAGGCACTGCAGAGACTTGGTCCAGGCTAGAGCATCACCAAACCTGCAGGTCCTCCCTGCATCTCAGGGATTTGCACAGGTGCAATATCTCACTGTGCTTTGATCTTTCCCACAGCCAGGCAGGAAACTCAAGTGTGTTCATTTGGGCCCCATAGTCTATCACAGGCCTATGTTATCTAAACACAGATGCTCTATTCATCCAACACACGACGCCAAAAACAATTACTATGATACATGTGTTTTTGACACCCCAGCTGCAAGTCACTTGAGAGTATTTAAAACTCTCTTGCCAATCTTCCACTATTTTCCCACACATCCAGACCAATATTAAGAGAATTATTTATCTGTAGTCTATGAAAGTATAAACTACACTGTGTTTTAGAGTCCAGAGATTAATATGTAAAGCTGTCTTTAAATTTCATCAACAGGAAATTTTTCAAAAGTCCATTGTTTTGATAATGCTCGGGAATTAGTTTTTGAAGTATTAACAACATACAGAATTGCACACACAAAAATTGACTGATCCAGCCATCTTGCATCTGATAGCGAAGACTACTAGACATAACTTTTTAATGCCAAATGTGTTGGTAACAATGTAAAACTTCCTGTGTGCTGATTCAAATTAGTTAATTTTAGTTTTCATTTTTACAGACACAATCTGTCAAACTTTGATTCACAAGAGGCAGTATCTGTTATATCCATCTGCACGGTTTTACTACTTAAGAAAAAGGTAGCTCTAAGAAACAAACATCAGAAGGTGAGAAACTCAAGGAAAACATAAGCGAATTTCAGATGCAGTAAAAGAAAATCTGAAAGTTGTTGAAAATAAGGCTAAGGACAGACATAATTTTCCAGAAACCATGTTGCCCTAGGTACCTTCATAGGGGTCAAAGAGATGATATAGATAGATTTCTAGTAATACCACATAAAACCAATGCAAACTCAAAGCTTGAAGCTTTGGCCAGATCCCAGTTCCTCAACAAAAGTGTAAAATTAACAGAAATATCTGTTCTATAAAATGTGTTTTGGGATTTGAAAATATCAAAATGTCACAAAAATAATAATAAATACCTTTAACATAAGAAGATCCACTTTAAGCAAACTTTAAAGTATTTTGATAAATAGGCCTCAGATTCATTCCTGAGAGTAATTTTTTATGATTTTAAGATTCTTTATTATTAAAATATTGTTTATATTTAAGATATAAGATACATTATACATAGTTCCTTCAGATTAAAATAATTATTTTCAAGTGACAATGGTGTCTTCTAATTCTAACAGAAATAGGTAGTAAAAAAAAATTGGTGGAAAGCAGAATAGTTCTATTTACATCCAGTTAGTCTCCAATTAAATAACCTAATCAAGTCCTGAACTTGACATGTCATATTCAGCTTGGAAAATAGTAAAAAAAAACCCAACCAACTCAAAACACAGGAAAAGCAGAGACCTAAAATGTAAAACAATGATTTGTGAGACCCCAATATATTCTATAAGGCCATTTCACACTAAAAGGCTAAATTTTGAGTAGGAACTTGACTACCTAAGATGATTCATGTTTGATTGTAATGGAAACACAGGAATTTTGTTAAGGAAATTTTCATAAGACTGAAAAAAATGAACAGTTGAAAAACTGTCTCAATCAGCTATTTGTTTTGAAATCAAAATCATCTGATCTCTCAAGACTTCTTGAAAATCTAGAAAGCATCCAATCATTTTGAAACATTCTGTAACACTTTTTCAGGACAAATACATCAAGCTAGAACAAGACCGAGAATACAATCAATGCTTCTCAGAACATGACTAACTTTTCATGTTTACAGAAATTATAGTTTTATAATTTTGCTTTTAACTCCAAACTTAGAATTACAGGCCTAAACACAGACCTAATAGTAAGGTATGAAAGGGAAAATTTTATTTCCCAAATATTTCAAATGTGACAATTTACTTTCCAAAATATCAAACTATTCTGCGTTCCATGAATAAACAGGCCTTTATCACAAGAGTAGATATTAGATGGTATTCTTATAGATGAGAAATAGATCTTTACAATTTCAAGAAATGTTGATTAATTGTACTTTAAATATCAGCTTAAGAATGACAGAAAATGCTTGGTACATTTCAAACACTGAGAGTAAGAAAGCTGACAACTGGATTACAATAGACTACCTGGGAAAACCAGATAAACCCCAATCAGACTCTTGTTCAATATTTTGTTTGTAAGATTTTGCTTTCACTACTAGATATTGTTTATTTTCAAATATATGTTTCACTCAATCTGTCATGCTTCCTTTGTGAGGTACATTTTTGAATGAAGATAGAGAAGAATGGCAAGAATTCAACTTAGCATTCAGAAGCAAAATTCGTCATACAGTCTTACACTAAAGAGACTCACATTTCTCCATAATAAGTAACATTCAACGTTGTATTTTATTTTTTCCTGAGCCAGCATATTTTTTTTTATTTTGCAAGGATATACTGTAGAATCATATCTTGCCAAGTTTGAGAGGGCAAAAATCATTGACCAGTGAAAACACTACCTGCAAGTAGTGTTATAAATAAATGGCATACTAGATTTTCTCTTGTTCTTTTAGGTTTATGTGGTAAGATTTTGGTGGCAGGGGTTAGTGCTTAGAGGTGGTCTCTATGACATGAGACCAAGGGGTGCTCAGCTCATTAACAACATTGGTGATATCTCAGTGATAACATATTTTAAAACTATGCTGCAATAGGAATGAGAAAAACATGGTAGTGACAGCCCTGCAGACACCAAGGTTAGTGAAGAAGGAGTGAGCAGAGGTGCTTCAAATGCCAGAACAGATTCTACACAGCCTGTGGAAAAGACTGTGGTGAAGAAGGTCGCTTCTCTGCAGGCCAGGAAGGACACATCAGAGCAGATACAGACACTGCAGTCTGTGCAGAAACCCACGCAGAAGCAGTTTTTCTGACAGGCCTGAGCCCCATGGAAGACCCATGAGGAGCAGTCTGTTCCTGAAGCACCATACCCCATGGAAAGCATATGCACTGGAGCAGTTCTTGAAGAACTTGCCTGGTGGGAAAGACACACATTGTAACAATTCATGGGGGAGCCATGGAAAAGACCCAAGCAGGAGCAGGAGAAAAGTGTGAAGAGAAGGGGGCAGCAAAGACAGTGTTATGAGCTGAGCAGTTTAATTCTCCATCTCCTTGCACTGCTCACTGGGGAGGATGTAGCAAAGTCAGGAATGAGGAAGTGAAGTTAAGCCTGAGAAGAACAAGGTGAGAAGGTATATTTGTTTCCCACTGTTCTACTTTTAAAAAATTTTATTTATTAAATTTGGCAATAAATTAAATTAATTTTCCCCAAATTGAATGTTGTTTCCCATTACAGTAATTGGTAAGCCATCACATTGCTTTCTTCTTGACCTACACATCTTTCTATCTTATTTTCTCTCACTGTCTTCCTGAAGAAGGAGAGTGAGAGCAGCTTGGTGAGAAACTCGCAGCTAGCCAAGGTTAATCCATCATGCCTGTTTTGAAGGCAAAAGTATTATTTAATATCTTCCTCAGAAACTTTTAACTCAGGAGATGTTTTGGAATGTTCAGGAATTTAGGAATCTTGAAAATCCTGACAGGGTTTAACTTCTAAGTTGCGATGCTTACAACACCATTTAAACTTTAAAAATTGCATCAGGATTTAGTCCTATCTTGTAAGTTGGGTTGATTTAGTCAGGAGTTTTATTACTGTTAATTAGGTTTGTTCTTTGTACTCCCCTATTTTTCCCTCACAGTGGTCTGCTCCAAGTTGTTTACCTGAAAGTTCCTGCCACTCAGACCTGCCAATCTTTTAATCTCTCCCAGTTTTCTCCTTGTTTGGTTCTGTCAGTCAGGGGTTGTCACTCCTTGTCGGGGTGTCTATCTTGTAACCACCCCCAGCTTCTTCATGAAAGTTCTGCATCAATCACCCCACTTTAGCCCTTCTATTCATCCCAGGACGCTGTACCCACCTCTGTTATGTTACCATTGGTTGTTATAATTGATGTCGTTTCTCTAGTTTGCCCCCATTGGGCGAGCCAGGTTTCCACCCCTGTCCGCCCACCTCCTACTTAACCTGTTGTCGTTCTTTGTTCTCCGGCATTTTGCACTCCGTCGCTCTGAGAGCATTTTGTTCCAACCACGCATGGGGGAATAAAAGTTCTTAGGGCTCGCAAAAAGTGTCCTTCTCTTGTCCCTTTGTCTCCTCTCAGTGTGTGAAGCTACCAAAGCTGTGTTACCCACTCTGCAGCGTTCAGCACTACCAGGCTGGCAGATGCCCTTGAGTGCCCGCACACACGTGGCGGCCACCCGGCCTTACACAGGCAGTGCTGGCCGGCGCTTCTCGACTGCTTGATGTTGTGGCAGGCAGTCGCTGCCGCAGTCCTACTTTAGGAATGGTACTCCCAAATTCAGTGCCCCCACTGAGACTCTCCAAAACCACACACTTCTTCCTCTTTTACTGTCCCCTGCCCCTGTTTTCCCCTTCCCAAGTGGTGGGATGGAGTTGAGAACTGGAGGCACAAAAGGCTGAGATCATGGGTTCAGATAAGAACAAGTTACTGGTAGCAGCAGTGAGATAAGAAAATGAACATAACAGCACAATATTAATAACAAAAGAACACAATCATCAGTGATTCACATTCAAAAAATGCTCATTGAGAATCCTGCTACAATGAACAATACAGATAGCTCCCCCTCTGCCAGGTTTTTTCCACTGGGAGGAACACTCCTCTCTCAGAGAGAGAGGGAGAGAGTTCCTGAGTCCCTTTCCCCCAACCCTGGCAATAAGTGAGGTCCTATCAAATAACAATGGGGTCCTTGGCAGGGTGCCTCCCAACTATTGCAAAAATCTAAGCCTGGCCCACCTGAAACCAGGAGAGATGTATACCTGAACCATGTATACCTAAACATTTGGAAACTCTACGAGCAGAGTTAACATCATTACAAAGTCTGTTTGGATTCAGTGTACATGAAAAGCAGGAGTACAAAGTAGAAAAAAAGTCATAACTTATTTAAAGAAGAAACTATAAAATATTTTTCTTGTGAAGTTCATACAGTAAAACTCATTGAAGGAGTGTTTAGAAGTCCACTGTGCCATATATTTATTATTAAATACTCACTAATTTAAATATTTCTTTTATGTATTTTTTGTGCTTTTATTTTTAAGTTTTATTTTTTGGAGTATCACCAAGAGAAATAAAGACAACTCAGACATACCACCTCTGCTTCTCCTTTTCCTAGTCACTTGAACTGTCTTTATATCACTGATAACCAGATATACATTTAGAATATATTATAATATATTCCTACTTAAACTGCTCTTTGGTTGATCCCAAACCAAGGGCATAATCAACCAGTATTTCAGTGGACATCTGCCAAGATTAGCTGCCAATGCTTTAACCACTTTGTCTATTGATCTTCTCCTCCCAAATACCAAGCATTGAAGTGGAGCTGACATTTCTTGGTTCTCTATTCCTTACACAGACAGATCCCAGTCTTACAGAAAAGTGAAACAAATGGACCTGTACCATGAAAGTATCAATCGTGTCTATATGCTCCATAATCTGGAGCTGCACTAAAATGACTGAGAATCAATCACCAATACATAATTACTGGTCTGTTTATTTCCTTCAGAAAAAAACAGCAGTCAAAATATTTTACTTGAAGCAACCAGGCCTAGCTACTTAACAGACTTACAAGAAACAAGACACAAGTATTTTCCACAGCTCACTACACAGGTTTTAGCAATTAATGTCAAAGGAATAAACTATTCAGTGTAATTGAGATGGATTCATACAAAGTTTGTATTTAAAATATCCTCTAGTAATTGAAGAAAAGTGTTTACTGTTATCATTCTAAGCTACTAAACTTAACACACACACACACATACAGAATTAATGAAACCCACAGGCTACTGAAGTGGCACTTTATCAAATTTAGCTGTAATGAAAGATAAATATTACAGGCAATTCACACTTCATGAAAGGATAAAAGTGTCAGTGTATAGGTACCAGTTTTACTGCAGGCCATAATCAGCAAGTAAACGAAAGTGCAAATGTCTAAAAAGTTTATAGCCCTCTATGAACGCCTCATCATGTCAGGTATTGATTTAGGTTTCCAGAGGACTTTGCCAGTGTTAGACAACATGAGTGTCTGTGAACTTAAAGAACATGTTTTACCTCTGCAGATGCCATGTGTTACCTCTTACCACCTCTAGTTGTCTCAAACTAAATTTTAAGATGCTCCCATTGCTTTAATATAAGGAAATAGAAGAAACTGTTCCTTACACAACTATTTTCTTCTTAAACAGAGGGCAGTCCAGAGTGAATGTTTCATATTCCCCTCCTTCTCCACAAACATGGACTCCGTATTTCTCAGAAAGCTGTCAAAAAAGAGAAATTGAAACATGTAAGTATTACACTAAAGAAGTTTATTAAACATATTTTGCTGAAAATGTCAAAACCAGTAAATACTAGTTGCTAGTACATACTACTATTGCTAGTAGTATGCAACTGGCAGTTGCATACTAGTACATGCATGGTTAAACCATGACATGTACTTTCTAAAAGACTATGCATTACAAGGCTGAAAAAACCCAATCATCATACAGTCAGGTCTTGATTTCTTTGTATGCCTCTAACAGTGATTAAAAATTACTGATGTGTTACATTTTAAATAGAACTGGCACTGTAATATTTAGATTAACAAATTGATTCCTAGTTCTTCTTTCTCAATGGCCACGAAAGCTTGTTCAGACTCCCATACTTGTCTTTCTTTAGTATATCTATTTCACTTGGAGGAGAAACTTTTACTGTGAGTCAACACAAGAAGTAGCACTTCACATAGAAGTATACTGTGAACACATTTTTTTACAACAGATTCAGAATCTGTATTCTATGTTTAGGTAAATATTATTTCAAAAAAATCTAACAAAACAAATGAGAATTTTCTAAGTCAAAAGCAAAAAGCTAAAGCAAGATCTAAAGAGAAACATGTTGTTTCTTTTATAACTTGTATTTAATATACTTTCAAAATCAACATATATTTACGAATATTCCTGAAGCTCTGGATATCTCACTTAAATACATAAGTAGATAAACTGAAACATTCAAAATATGAGACATGACTATCTTAATTAATTCCTGCTTTACAAATGACCAGCTGTGGAGCATGAACCGAAGTTCTTTTGCTGGAGTAAGGTGTGCATAACTGCTCAGTAGCTCACTGTACTACTGTTTCAATGTACTGTATTGACAGATAGTAATCAAGCACCAGATCTGAGCATGGGGACACCCTTTCTGTCTACAGCAGAAATTCATGTCCTCAGTACCAGATTGTATCACCTTATAAACTGTTGCTGCACTGATTCAAGCCAAGCCCTGTCCAGGTTTTTTAACATTAAACAAGCACTAACATTCTGCTTTAAGTGACTCATAAGAACTTGAACTGCAGTCCTTAACTCCGTTGCAAACACCAGTGTTACTTTTGGGAATATTTATTTAACCCCTTTATGCCTTTCCTTAGAGGAACAGAAGCCCACCCATGATGCTTCTGCAGTCAAAGTAAAAATACAGTTCTCCAGAACATCAGGGGGCTAGAAAAAGTCTGTCTGGAGGATAGAAGATAATTCCAAATCTACTGTTTCTTTTGAGGCAAAGATAAGACTGGGATATTTATACATCATAGATTACATTTTTATATAGCTACTAGAATATTTGTGTAGCAAGTCTATTACATATATTCAAATGATACTGTATTTTTATTGTTGAAACTGAATGTTGTTGTATCCTGGGTTGTGTTCAGATTAGGGGTTTTATAATATTAGTTAGCCGGTTCTTTGTACACCCCTGTTCCCCCCGCGATGGTTCGCTCCAGGCTGCCTGCCATTGGAGATTCCCCACGTCAGTCCTGTAACCACCCCCTGTTCATTCCTGAAACTTGCCTGTCTGTTACCCCATCCCCGCGTCCCTGTTCGTCCTGGAGCCCTGTGTCCACCCCTGTCGCATTCCTGTTGGTTGCCGTGGCCCTTGTCACTCCCCTGTTGTCTGTCCCCATTGGGCAGAAGGGTTTCCGCCCCTGTCTGCCTGCCCCCTATAAAATCCCATGCACCCTTGGTCCTGTCGCCATTTTGTCCATGTGGTACTAGGGAGCGGCCGCTGTTCTCCATCGCAGCTTCACGCGACAATAAACCCTCTCCAGCCATGCAGGACAGAGTGGACATTCCTTCGCCTCTTTGCCTCGTTCCAGCACCAGTTACAGAGTGCAGCCAGTCCCACTCTGGTGTGCTGAACACCACAGCGCCTGGGCCGCGTGGCAGCCCCAGTCCCGCCGAGAAGCAGCGCCTTTAGCCGGGCTCTCCAGAGCTGCCCAGGACCGGGGAAAAGAACGCAGCGCCGCAGAATGTAGTTCCTGTTACTTTACAATTCTCTTTCAAAGCTTCTTGCTTACAAACTTGCAAGAGTTTTTATAACTTCAGTTACTTAAACCAAAGGCCTGAATAATTTTCAGCCATCATTTTGCAGAAAAGGAAAAAGCTCTGAGAAAATAATACTTTGGTAATGTTCTATGTGAATATTTAGTTGTGTGGTGCTGTAAAATCAAAATATCTTTTGGAGCATGATTGAAACATTTTTTCTGTATCTTGTTATGAGAGTTATTTTTAATTTTCCTTTTCACATTTTCTTTTAAAGAAAAGAAGCAAAAGAGAACCTTTAACCAAGTGCTCATTAAAAAATTACACTCCTGACATAAAAGAGAACTCCATCTGTCAACAATGGCAACAAGGTTTCTATAGGACAAATACATCACGAATAATTACTGTTGATGCAACAAGAATGGACAACCTACAAAACAGTTAGTCAAAACCTTTTATTCTTACTTTATTGAAAGAAAAACAAACAAAAAACAAACAAAAGAAAAAATCCTAAAGAAAACTATTAAAAATTTGAAAGAGAGAAAACCAGGAAAGATCTTTCTAACAGTAACCTTTCCACAGCAAATACATGGAGTGACTGTTTACAAATCACTTTCAAAATTGGTAGGTCTGCTTGTAAGCAGTGTCTAGAATAATTATTGGCAATTCGCACTGAATACTCAGAAGATCTGAGACTATTTCCTATCTTTGTTGTGAGAAATTCTCATTTTCAATGTCACTGGTTTCAACATCATTCTTGACACCAATTATACAAGGTGCTAAAGGGTTTTCAGTTGTCACAAATGTCAATAGAACCAAAAGATATTTAGCAGCTCATAGAACAGATCCTTAACGTTCATTTCACAAAGTCAGCAATATTTTTTAAATGTCATCAATGGCATGAGAATTTTGCCTGTTAATAATTTAGAATATTAACATGATTTGAAGACCGATTATTTGAGTTTGCAAATTGGATGCTAAATTAATAATAACAGAACAGCATGGACTCCAAATTTTATGATTCCTAAATCTGCCTTCTAGTATAGATGAGCCAGAAAACTGCAAATTTTTAAGTCAAACATAATTAATTGCAAGTAATGCAAGTCCACTTCAAACTCCAAAAGAAATCTATGATGAAACCATCTTCCAGACTGCACAAAGTTTATCTTAAGTACACAATGAGATAGAGGATACACATATAAATGAGATACATATAAATGACCAGTCCAAACATCACCTGAAGAACAGTCTCTTCCTACCTTGAGAATGAAACACAAGGATTAAAGCTTCCTTCTTTAACTTTCATAATCAAAGATAAATATTTGAATTCAAATGCTTCCTTTTTCCTTTGTTCCCTTTCAGAAATTGTAAGACTTAATAAACTCTCATATTTACAGAAATGCTCTGTACATCAAGATGTGCTCATCAACTTTTGAGGCAAGCATACAAATAAACATTTTCCTATTGCCTATTGGCAGAGATAGAATTACAGACAAATATAACCTTAATGTCCATTTGCCATTCTATTAACAAGTTCAAAAAAGAGTGGGATCACAACCTGAGACATAAGTTGACAGCAAATTCTTTAGTGTAAAAAGCTGAGACTCCTGTTACAGAGGAAACATTGGGACATGAAAGTAATTTAATAATTTAGCAATTATCTAGCAACCACTCCTCAAAAACTAATCAAAGACCTATCAATTAGAAAAAAGCAATAATTCAAAAACTTTCCTTTCTGCAATGGCAATGTCCTGAGCCAGTAATATTCACCCCTGCTAAAAGTATGGGTGGAAGATCATCATTGCACTCCTAAGTTCAACATTCTGAAAGTAATTTGAAAAAAATTGCAAAAAGTTTTTCCCACTCACTAGTCCTCCATTTTTCTGCTGCTACTGCAGAAAAACTACCTCACCTTTATGTCAGTAATTATTATAATTTCTACTGTACACATAAAATAAAGTAAATCAGAAGACTGAAAGTTTAGGTGCTAATATGTTTTCAAAGTCAAATAATTGAGTGGAGGAAATCAGGGTTGGGTTTTGTATTTATTTGTTGGGGACTTTTTTTAACCAACACTCTTATAATGCCTCAACCAGAGATTTTTTGCTAAAAGGAGAATGACTAGCTCACGCTATTTCTTATATATATATCCAAAAGACAAATTCTAACAGGTGCATTATAGTAACACAAGTTAATTTTGGTCTCATTGACTGTTCCGTAAGAAGTGAGTGAGTTCTATTTCCAGATCTGTAGTACCAGAGAAGTTGAACTTTGTGAGTACAAGGTAAAAGTAAAAGATACTCCGTACAAGTCCCAAATTACTCAACATAGATGACATTTTGTGGCTCTTTATCAAAGACATTGGCATTTTTCTGGGCACTGAAATTATTCAGATATAAAGTGATTTTCAACAGAACTGAAGAACACAGAGAACATTACTTTATTAATTCCAAACAGAACTGCAAAAATTCTCACAAACTTGTATATCACACTTGGAAAAATGCTGTAATGAAATACCCTGCACTTAGCTGAATAAACAACTATGGTAAAACAATACCAGATGTCAACACAGAACTCAAAAAACAATCCCAAAGAAGAGGAAAAAACTATATTAGCAAAAAACTCCAACAAGAAAAACAAATTACTGTAAAATTTGAAATTATTGGTTAGATAATAGAGTACAAATCAAAGATCACTGGGATATAAAGCCATGGCAGTTTTGGATATTTGCATTATGGTGTTTTATATGGTATGGTCAGAATATTAAATTTTATCTCCCTTACTGGAAACTGTGAACTCCTTGTTTTCACATTCTGTCTGCCAGAACTTCTGATGCTGAAAACTTCACTGGTTTGCAAAAGAGTATTTTTCACATTGTGAGTATTTTTCACATTGTAAGTATTTTTCTTCAGTTTATAGTTAACGATTTGGTTTTATAAGGCCTTAAAGCCAACTAAGTATCCAGCAGAAAAAGTCTTTGTAATGGCTTTGACTTTCATAGCATACATATGCACAAGCAACAGTTAAATGAACAAATAACCAGTTGTGCAGTCTTCTCTATAATGGCCTGACAAGCACTGCAAGCAGTGTCAGAATGCCCTATTTGTACACTTTAGCCAGTCACTGCATTGTTTATTGCTGTATCAATAAAAGATAAAATCATCAAATGTGGGTTTTGAGAAGTGTTAAACCATGACAGTAATAATTTCAGTGAAACCAAGTAAGTAAGAATCACTTTAATTAAGACATCCAACATGATGGTGAATGTATGCAATTCATAAAAAATACCAGGTACTTTTGGATTTCATAGTTTATTATTTTCTTTTAAAAATGAATGATGGTGAAATGAAATGCAGAAGAATAGTTCTTACTAGTACAATTAAAATTGCAATACTTGCTGCTACAGTTTTAAAGAAATCAAGATTGATTCAACTGAGGTGAGTAGTTGCAACCCCACTGAGGCTGTAACCTGAATTTTGATTACAGAAGCTTTCTGTGAATGCAGAATGTTGAGATTATTTTAAGAAATAAGTGAAACAAGACTTCCAAAAAAAGATAATGAATGGGATTGTATACCAGTTACTTTACATAGCAGAGGGCCAGGAAGGAGGAGGGGAAGATTTCTGGGCAAATTCTCCAGGTCTGAAGCAATAAACCTCAAGTTAAGAACAGACCAACACCATCTCTTCAGGTAAGGTTATTTGAATGTTATGTACCTTAATTATTCCTTTCCAGCTTTCCCAAGCAGCAATTGCCTATCTTTTCCTCTCTATGTAAACAAATTTTAAAAAATTGAGTAAAATAAGATATAATTGCTATGTAACTCTCTATCTTTAAGTAGCAAAAGATTTTTAAAGTTATGGTTACTTTTTCTTTCTCTTCTGCAAGTTTGCCATACCCTTAGGTGTTCTAACAAAACAAACTACTTATGAAGCCAGGCTGACCAGTAACTACCCAGATTAATAATGAAAAGTATTTTTAGGACATCACTTTGTGGACATTTAGACAGCCTACACTGAAAGCTATGTCAAGACCCTTTTAAGAGACATGCAGTCATTGTGGGTATCTAACATGCTCAAGGACAAGGAATTCTGGTAAACTGGCATTGTCACAGAAAATACATGAAAACATAATTTCAGAACTGTTATTCTTAAAATTTACTTAGCTTGATCTTTGATGCTTCTACATCAAACTCGAAGAAACCTCAAGTACAAAATCTGGTGTTTTTTCTTTTCCCTAGCTGAATGATTTTTCTTTAAATAAATCTACTAGCTCTGCCAAGAAGCATTATCCTAGTATGAGGACACACAGTCCTTTGCACAGAATTAAATACATCCTCAAGAATATACTTCTTATTTAACTTTTAAAGGCCCCACTGTATGCAGTCTGATTGTATAAACAGCAGGAAACCTGCAAATAGGAATCTTCCGGGAAGTTTTGTATCACTTATGATTTTGCCACTACTATTTCTTGCTGTGCAAGTCTCTAATGTACAATTATTTAGCTGTATCATATTGATATACCAGTTAGTGTTCCTGCAACACTCAGTTTTCCTGCTTTTAGTTTGTTTTAAAGATGGTGACACCATCTGTGAACTATATCAAGAAATAATGTTTTTTTGATATGAAAAGTGCTTAGCAAAGGCTTATATTCAGTGTACAAAGCTAAGCTTTGGGTTAACGCCCAATTTATGAAATTAAATAATTTTTATTAAGTTAATTTTACTGAATTTCTGCCTGTGTTTCTTTTTAACTGCAAGTTTATATGAATATCCTTTAAGTTATACTTACCTCCAGAAGAACAGGCTCCATTTCACCTAGAGTTTTTCCTAGATGCTTATCTGGATCTAAGCCTGCAAAAAACCCAAAAAATGTAAAAATATTTGTTATGAAGTACTCTTATGCCTGTGGTGTTATATTTTGGTTAAATGGTATGCTCTGTCTCACACCTCGAAAATGTATGGTTTATTCCAAGCCTGTGATCCTCCCCTGAGGTATCATGTGTCTGTAATCCCATTGGCCCAATCTTGTTCCACGCCCACTTTGAATCTCCCTGTTAAGTATGCCGGGGGGACGGGGCTCTCTCTCTTAGTCCTTAGCCGGCTCTCCTGGCCGGTGCTCTCTCGGCCCCTCTCTCCCCCTCCCCTTTTCCTCCTCACTCCCCCTCCCCTCCCTGTTCCTTAGAAACCATGCTGCTCCCGGGGGTAGGACCCCCAATAAACCCTCGTCTAATGAGCACTCTCAGAAGCCGTGTGGAGTCTCCTTTCCTGCCTGCTGCTACCAGCGAACTCACAACTTAGGGGAGCCCCCGGGGACATCCCTGAGTGTCCCCCCCAAAGGCGCAGCAACATATGACATCAAGAAATGTTTATATTTTTTTTTAAATACATCACATCTCTCTTAGAAACTCCACATCATCTAATATAATTACTATCCTAAAGAACATACACTGAGTCAGAATTTTCCCTAATCTTTGGGCAAATATTTTCCAGGTTTATGGAAAAACAAAGCTAGTTACCATTTCACTACAGGTCAAGTGGAAAAGCTATTGTATCCCTTAGAAATTTCACTAACCAGTGAAGTAAGCACAGAGGTCCATGGCAATAAAAATACTATAAGGATACTACCTCTTAAGTCAGAAGTTACCTTTGTAGATACCTATTATAAATTAAAATACAATTTAATTTTTTTTACGTTTCCTACAACTGGAAGGGACACAGGCTCATAATAAAAAGTTCTTTTGCCAAATCCCATTCTTTGTGTGTTTTTTGCACATATAAAATGTAAGATTAAAAAGGAGGGAGATATAAAGAAAACTCAGACCTACAGAACATACTGAACATTGTACCTTTAGATCCATCACAAAATATTCTGTATGATGTCTACATTTTGATGCATTTTCCTTTGTAAAAAAATAAGCCCTATTAACACTTGATAGGTGCTCCAACTTGCTCCTCTGTATTCCTGTTTCAAATTTCTTGATTTTCTAATTTTAGCCAGCTCATGGCATTTAATGGTCACTTCTCAGGATAAACCAAGTAACTAGGAAAAATGAGTAGTGGGATAAAATAATCCAGGAACAACTGTTTCAAAAGCTGACATCTTCAACCAAGTAAATTTGATTTGATATAAAGTGGTCAAAAGGTCTTACAATATGAAGCAAATGAAAAAAAAAAAATATAACTCCTGAAGCTGAAGGAATACTGTGAAATTTTCAGTTATCCCATTTTTTACTACACTTAGTTATTGTGGTTTGGGCTCCTTTTTGTACTGATACAATACTTCTCTATTTTTTCCTACTCTCCTGCTTCATACTGTAATAGGTATCATTACAGAGCTGCAATCAAAATTACTCCATTCAGAAGCAATTTCTAAAATATGTACCTTGCAAAGCACTTCAGATTGTTGATGATGAAAGCTGTTATATAAAGGTACAGTACACTATTTATAAAGTCATTGCTGAGTTAAAATAGCTAATATGTCTCTTAACTTCTATAATCGTGATCTTGGTATATTTAAATTCCTGTGAAACTAAAACAAGTTAGAGTGACTGAGATTTCAAAACACTAAGAAAGTTTTTAAATATTTCATTAAAGCACATTAAAAATTCCCTTACCATGTAGGGGAATGCTTTTAAAATTGCTTAATAATTAAAGTTTAAAAAGACTGAGGTTTTTTCCACTCTCTCTTCCTTTTTTTGTATTGGTTTATTGCTTTTTTTTTTAACAGACTAAAAATGTATGTGCTAGATATGTGATAATAATTTATTCTTGTGGAAATAGTTTTGAAATATATTAATTCAATTAAAATAGTTAAAATAGTTCTGGTGATCTCTTCCAACTTACATCAGGTTAGCATTTTGTCCTTGATTATAATGGGATAGGTATTAGGCCAAACAAGCAATTTCTCTTGATGTAAATGAAAGAGTACTGCATTACAGTATCATTTCACACATTTACATTAACATTCTTCCTTTAATATAATTACTTTGCTAAGATAAGCAACCTCTCTCTCCTTGTTAAAAAAAGATTGATTTCCTCTAAATTTAAACCAAAGGATACATTACAAACATATGAGAAGGGAAGAAGTTGTCAGAACCAGACACACTGACATACAATTTCTTTCACAAGGTTCTCTTTGGTAATATGGACACATCTGTCCAGTACTGAATGAAAACCAATAATTTAAAAGAAACTACGATACAAATAGTTTATGAAATACAAATAAATTGCCTACATATACACTATGGGTAAACTCTTTAGTGATATCCCACACCTACATGAAAATCTGTGGAGTGCAATGTACCCTTCCTGTTTCTCAGCAGAATTCTATTTTTGGACAGCTTGCATTTATTTTGAAACATAGCACTTCTTTTAGCTTCCAATAGGTTTATATTGTGAGTGAATAGAGACTGTCTGGTAAAGTCATCAGGAACCAAGGTAACTTTCAATTTGCAGAACCAGTAATCCACATTTCCAATCTCTACCGCTGTGCATGCATAGATGAAGCTGTATGTCTGTTGCTACAATTAGTATAATTAAGTATTTGGAACTATACTTAACGAAATAGTTTTTTAAAATCTATACTTCTATTTGGTACACTTTTCTTTATTGATTCAGATTCTTAAAATGACAAGAAGAACAACGTATTATAAATTCTTAGTACCGCATACTCCAAATTTATCCTCAATGGAACTGAGTGGATGGATAAACCAACAACAAGGTGCAGGGCCTGGATGACTCTATGTAGAATTAAAAAATTAATTAGGAACAGAACTATAATTTGCAGGACTGACATCTATTTTATTTAACTTACATGTACCAATGGGGGGCAATTAGAATTCAATTAAAATACTCACTTTTATTACTTCCCTGACTGACCTTGAAGTTAATGCCTGTTTTATTTAATTGCATCAACTATGAATAAATGTTAACCCTAGAATGTTATGGCCCATTATTTTCAATGCATTTTTAACTCCCCAACTTAACTACATCCATCAACTTATTATGTGCTGCCAAGAGAGCAAGTGGGGCTTTATTTCTTTGAGATAGACTAGTATATGATAACAGAAACATCTCAAAAATTTTGATAATGCTGTTTTTGACAGTGTTCAATAAAAGGAATTGTGCTTTCAATTCCAGTTTTGTAGTCTAGCTTGACTCTAAATCAGTAAGCGACAGCACAAATGGTATAATCACTTCAAAGTAAATTCTACTCCATCTGTAATTCCTGATAAATCCACTGACAGAAGCAGAACTCCTTCCTGCAGATATCAACAATGGTTGCAGAATGCTCTTATGCACAGCCACAAGACAAGTGTAGAGGACTGCAGCAATGTCAAGAGATTGGAGCAGAAATTAATAGCTTTGTTCTGTGGTGAAAAAAAGAACATTACTAATAGGCATTTCACTACTTCTGAGTTATGCAAAGGAACCATATTTTAAATGGCTTACTTTGTACATATGTATTAGTGTAGCATGAAGCCCTCACCTGAGGGGCAACTACCTGATATTACTTGCATTTATCAAGACCATTAGAAATCCAAGTTACATTTTCATGGCATTACATTCAGCTAAAAAAAAAAATCTGTATTCTAAAGCCTTATCTGACTAACAAGAACATGTTTGATACATGTTCAGAATTTTAAAATTGTCTGGATTCTTAAGAAAGTCTTTTAAAATAAAAAATTCTATTTTCACATCTTAGCAAAATTTCAAATAAATAAAAATAAATCATAATTACCAATTTTAAGAAATGTTGGCATATAAAGCTCTTCTGAAAGCTACATTGAACCAAACTCTAACCCATAATACATGGACACATTGTAAAAGAATCACCACCACACACACACATCAATAAAGTATGAGTTAACCATGATATGTTGATAATATAGGAGGGGAAAAACTCCAGCTTTTCCTGACTAATCAACCCAACAATTCAAAAACTTTAACCTGTGACTTTAACAGTGACTTCTTCCATAAAATAAGTTTAAAAAAAAAATCTCCAAAATTGGTATTATCATCTTCTTCTTAAAATATCTTCTTCATAGGATTGGGATAGGCTTTTGGAGGGAAAAAAACCACCTATTTTAAAGTTACAGGAACATGAAATTTTTTTTTTATCCCTGACTTCTTGAAAAGTAGCATTGAGAAAAGTAGTAACCACCATCACTATGAATGTAAGGGACTAAGACTTAACTTCTGATGATGTAGGGCTGTATAATCTGCAACAAAGTTTCTGGAGAGATCCTAATTAGCTGCTCACCAAGAGCAGAATTATTTAGAATTTTGAATAAGAAAAGAGGCAATGAAAGACTTTGGTTTTCTGGAACCAAAACTAGTTTCTTCTCAATTTCTTTATCATAAAGAGAACAGGGTTAACAATAAGATGTTAGGACCTGTAAGGTAAAGAAATACATATAGAAAGCAGAAGAGTATAAAGGATAAAGCAACCCCCATCTTAGAACTGGAACAGAGAAAATAGGCCTTATTTTTGAAGATAAATTCCTCTATTCTAACCACGTCTTTTTTCCCCCCCTAAGTTAACAATACAAAATTAGTGGTTTTCAAAAGGAGGGTCAGGCATTATTCTTTACACAGTACAGAATACAGGAGAATGTTTCTAATAACACAGGAAAAACCTGTACATAACAGCATTAGCTAGTAACATAGGCTTACTATGTAGGAGTGCAGGAATGTGTTATAACCTTCACCAACTAGAAGTGCACATGCCACACAGATATTCTTGAACTGTAGATCTATACCTTAAGTTGCCTTGAGGTAAATTATTCTTGGTGTCATATTTAGCTTTCATTTTTATGAAGAGCTGGGAAGTGAACTTTTCATCTGGTACCATAACTTGACAGGTTCATTCTTAACTTCCTCAAAACTTTCACACATGAAAGGCTGTGTTAACAATGGTGAACTGGATGGATTCCTTGGATTTCCTTTTCAAAAAAAAAAAAAATTGTAAAAACGGCTTAATTTTTGTATAAAATTAATGAAAAGTGCAATAAATACTTGGTATTACTGCACATTTAAAAGATTTGAGATGAATATACTTCTAATTTATTATATGAAAGAGGAAAATTCATGTGACTTGATTATGCATCTACTTCTCTTTTCCCCTTGCTCTTTTTCTTCTTCTTTTTCTTTCCTTCTTTTTTTTTTTTTTTTTCTGGTATGTGATAATTTATCCAGTGTGGGAATTGTACGGGGATGGAACCTATAGACATACAGTAGATATAGTAACTTCTTTCAAGCTAAGTGATACTAAGTGATAAAGTTAAAAGACCTTAATCCCAAAGTGGTTCTAGCATATGTTTCCAGTGCAGTTTAATCGGGATCTCAGTTTATCTTCCTTCTTGAACATTCTTCAAGTATGTTCTAAACCAGGTTAGTCTGATGTCATAAAATTTTAGAATTCTGAGAGGTAAAAGGATTTAAAACTTTTTATCAAAGTAGTATTATTTCTAATCTCTTGTGTTTTTTTTTAAACATCAAAGATGTTTGTGTACTAGTTAAATCTAGGATTCAAAGCAATTTAGCTCTGTCATTTCAAGAATAGAATCCTCAAAAAATCTTTGAAGAAATTTTGTACTGTTTTATCAGATAACAAGGCAATATTTCCAATCAGATTCTTTTACAAAATCACAGAATCATAGAATGTGTGAGGTTGGAAGTGACCACAGTGAGTCATCTGCTCCAACCTCCCTGCTCAAGCAGGGTCATCCTAGAGCACGTGGCACAGGTTTGTGTCCAGATGGCTCTTGAATATCTCAAGTGAGAGAGACTTCACAACCCCTCTGGACAATCTGTTTCAGTGCTTGGTCACTTACAGTCAAGAAGCTCTTTTTCATGTTCAGGTGGAACTCTCTGTGACTTGGTTTCTGCCCATTGTCTCCTGTCCTATTGCTTGGTACCACTGAGAAGAGCCTTGATCCATTCTCTTTCTTTCCCCACTTCAGCCACATATACTGAGTTAGTCATCTCAGTCATCTCTTCTTGAGGCTGAACAGGCCCAGCTCCCTCAGCCTTTCCTCATAAGAGAGATGTTCCACACCCTTAATCATCTTTGCCACCCTTCACTGGACCTGCTCCAGTAGCTCCCTGTCTCTCTTGCCCTGAGGAGCCCAGAACTGGACACAGCACTCCAGGTCAGGCCTCACCAAGGCTGAGCAAAAGGACAGGATCCCCTTCCTCAACCTGCTGCCCATGCTTTTCCCAATGCATCCCAGGACACCATAGACCTTCTTGCCCACAAGGACACACTGCTGGCTCATGGACAGTTTGCTGTCCACCAGGACCCCCAGGTTCTTCTCCACAGAGCTGTTTTCCAGCAGGTCAGCCCTCAGTCTGTGCTGGTGCATTGAATTATTCCTCCCCAGGTACAGGACCCTGTATTTGTCCTTGTAGAATTTCAGAAGGTTCTTCTCTAAAATCTTGGTAGTTTGAAAAAGATTGTGGAAGAATTGTATAATTGCTGAAAAATAGCATTAAACTACTTTTAATCAAATGCAGCAAATAGTTCATCTCATTAAAAGTAATGACTGAGTCTTCTTCTCAGGACTTTTAATGAACCTAAAAAAATTAAATCCGAAGTTATTAAAGTTTCAGTTCATACAGTCACATATGTATGACTTTCCTGATATAAATTTTTTTAGTAGAATACCTTAAGAACATTGTTTGTTTATTAATCTATTTAATACAAATTCAACTGATCTAGCACCACATGAATACAAATGTGTGTTAATAAAAAGATATGTGCTGTTTTGTCCCTGTTATAGAATTCTTGTATTTCATACTTTGAACAGTTCTAATTCTAGTAAACTTTGTAGAAAATAATTGAAACTTCATTCTATGTAAGTGAAAGAGGTGTGGTGCAAGTGGTAAAATTTGTGTCATTTTCATTAAATACATCCCCACGCAGACAAGTTATAAACTTTTTAAAAATTCACAATCCCCAAGTGGATCAAAAGAGGTTTCTGACAGCAAAGATCAACAGATCTGCTGCAAAAGGGTAAAAGGCCAGAGCAGAAATAAAGGATCAGACTAGGACAAGAAGTCCTGCAAAACTTCAACTCATAGTGACCTGAAAAGCAAACATCTATGGCTCTAACTACACAGATATGTCTTTAAAGGTTTATGTCCTGTTTCAACACATAAGTCTGTAAAGTAAATGGGCATCTAAAACTTAAATTGTATCAAACATTAAAGACCAGCAAGTATATATTCTAGTATCAAAAATATACCACTTGTACCTCTGTATTTTCATATTGTTAAAATTATTTCTGATTTTGACATCTCTTACTAAGTTCTCTTCCACAATTTTTCAGCTCCATGTTCTAACTATTCTTCTGTTTTTTTCACTATAACCTATACTTCCTTTCCTGTTTCACTTTAAATGCCTAATAGTGCGCTCTTAGCCTGGTGCTTCCATTTAAATTTTCCTTTAGATGATGTGATCTCCTCAAACTGCAAAGTGATATTTCCATTCTTAAGCCATCTCTCTCCTACTTTGTCTGTCTGTGACATCTCCTTAACAGCACTCAATAATGTCAGCTTTCAAGTACTTTTCTGTTTTCAGGCATATTCCCTTACTCTTCTTTCTAACTCCTGTTATCTGTTATGACAACAACATCCTTCCTGTTTTCCAATGTACAGGCTCAGAGGTAGAAAAGAAGGAATCTTATTTCTCTCTGTTTCTAAACTGAGTTATGCAAAATCTCATTTCTTCCTTTCTCTAACACACTTTATTTTCAAACATTTCTTTATACTTTATATATGCACTAAAATCTCTTTCTGAAAGCTCATCTTACACTGATAACAAAATATCTGTCATTCATATACAAGCATCAAGGCAAGTACTGTTCTAAATGCAAAGATTATTTTTTCATCTGATTTTCCTAAACTTTCAACTACGAATCAAACTTTTACTTTAAGTCCATTCC
The DNA here is from genome assembly GCF_026979565.1 of Vidua chalybeata. NCBI lineage: Eukaryota > Metazoa > Chordata > Aves > Passeriformes > Viduidae > Vidua > Vidua chalybeata. The sequence continues at coordinate 29,723,025 of NC_071535.1, forward strand.
TAGTTCTCATTTCTTGTATTCATCTCTTTTGCAGCATATCTTAAACCCCAAGCTATTTTTTTTGACTTTCAGTCTTGCATACAATTTCCATTTATCTGTGCTGATCTTTTTCTGTGTGAAACTTTTCTGCCAGGAAAAAAAAATGGCCTGAGATAAAATGTCTCTCTGTTTTTATAAGTGTTTCTAAGTCTTTTCATGCAATGTCTAGTGAACAAACAACTGTTGTATCTTTTTTTTTTTTTTTATCATAAATAACATGAATTGTGGAGATAAATGGGATGGTAAACAAATATATTAGGGAACAAGCCTAGAGAAAAAGTGTCAAATGCACTTAAACTCTAAAGGGCTAACTAAGTTTCAGAAGATTTGTTTGAAAATTCAGTGACAACACCATATGCTAGTTAGGAAACAAGATTTCAAAGAGGGAAAAGGATAATAAGAATATCTTTCCCAAACTACATCATAGGTAACTTATCAAATTTATAATCTGAAAAACATTAAAATTAATTAAAAGTGATCATATGTCTAGATAATCAAGATAATACTTCAACACTACACAAGGATAATTTTTCTAATAAAAGTTTAATGCTAGTTTTAGAATACATTATCACTATCAGAAGAGACAAGCATTAAAATTTGACAGAACTTGAAAAATATTATCAGTCATTTTATCTTTTATTTCAAATTAAGATAATCAAAATAAGTGTTCAATAAACAAGTTAAGTGTTTAAAGTAGATGTGGCATTTTGAGATATGATTTAGTGGTTATAGTGCTATTGAAGGTGGGACATGATGACCTCAGAGCTCTTTTCCAACCTTAATGGTTCTATGATTCTAAGTGTTTTTCATATTAATAAAACAGAATGTTCTCAAAAGCAAATGTTGTGAAGACTGTCATAGATTCTACTACAGCTCTAGTGTCTGGTAGCTGCACAAGGAAGAAAGCAATGGAATGATCACCTGTAAATAAGCTGAACTAGCTAAGAATAATGTAAATGTTTAATTTACTTAGCAATAAGCAAGTGAACAATCCTTACTGTACAATATATAAGAAAGCAACTGGGATCTCATATTGATTTAATAACAAAACATTATTCAATTCCTGCTGTTATGTTTGCGAATGGCCTGAGAATTAAAAAAAATATTTGGAGGAATTAAGTATCTTCCCCTGTGATGACAAGATCCTTCAATTTCCACAAAGTTACTTTAAAATTGCTCAGTACTAAAAACACATTTTCAAAGAACACTGTTCCTCTCCATTACACAGATGATGTGCTCAGACAAAACTCACAACCAACAATTTTACTTCAGGATATGATCTGCCATTGCAGCCAACCCAATTTATAATAACCATTCTATTGAAAGAGAGAGCTCTGCGCTCTATGCAGCCATGGTTTCTACAGAGCAAGTTCCCTGTACCCAGAAAAAAGCAGATCCTGCTGGATCACCTATATGCAGCCATAAAAACACTGGAGCCTTTACAGTGACAGAAGCAAGCACAGACTTGTGGTTTGGAAGAGTCAGCTAGAAGTGGGATGGAAATGCTGCCTTTTGGCAGCAACTTACTATTAGATCAGTTTATCTGTACACTAAATTACACCCTTCAGAGCTTAACCAGGAACTGTGTGGTGCTAGGTCTTTTTTAATGCAGCTCTTTACATGTAAATCTTACCTCTGTGAAAACTAATATGAGTATGGCTATCAATTTCAGTCAGTCAGGATTTCACTTCTATACACCAGAGGCATACAGAGGCTGCATCCAGCTGGTGGCCAGTCACCAGTGGTGTCCCTCAGTGTCTGTACTGGGACCAGTTCTATTTAATATTTTTATAGATGACATGGATGAGGGCATTGAGTCCTTCATTAGTAAATTTGCAGACAACACTAAGCTGGGAGCTTGTGTTGATCTATTGGAAGGGAGGAGGGCTCTGCAGAGAGACTTAGATCGGTTGGATGGACGGGCAGAGTCCAACAGCATAAAGTTTAATAAGTCTAAGTGCTGAGTTCTACATTTTGGCCACAAAAATCCCCTACAACATTACAAGCTGGGGAAAGTGTGGCTGGACAGTGTTCAGGCGGAAAGGGACCTGGGGGTGCTGGTCGACAGCTGGTTGAATATGAGCCAGCAGTGTGCCTTGGTGGCCAAGAAAGCCAATGGCATCTTGGCCTGCATTAGGAATTGTGTGACCAGCAGGAGCAGAGAGGTCATTCTTCCCCTGTACTCAGCACTGGTGAGGCTGCACCCTGAGTGCTGTGTCCAGTTCTGGACCCTCTGTTTAAGAAGGACGTTGAGATGCTTGAGCACGTCCAGAGGAGGGCAACAAGGCTGGTGAGGGGCTTGGAATACAAGCCCTATGAGCAATGTTTGAAGGAACTGGGGCTGTTTAGCCTGGAGAAGAGGAGGCTTAGAGGTGACCTTATTGCTCTCTACAACTTCCTGAAGGGAGGTTGTAGACAGCTGGGGGTCGGTCTCTTTCACCAGGCAGTAACTGACAGAACAAGAGGACACAGTCTCAAGCTACGTCAGGGACGGTATAGGTTGGATATTAGGAAAAAAGTTTTCACCTAAAGAATAATAATGTACTGGAATTGTCTTCCCAGGGAGGTGGTAGAATCACCATCTCTGGATGTGTTTAAAAAAAGACTGGATATGGCACTTGGTGCTATAGTCTAGTTGAGGTGTTAGGGTGTTAGGTTGGACTTGATGATCTTAGAGGTCTCTTCCAACCTCATTGCACAGACACCCAGGTGTCACCTGGGTTTAAATAATAGAATCATTATACTAAGAAGCAATATTTTCTCATTTTCAGTTAAAGACTCGTATACAAAAACATACACATCCCTCAACTATCAGGATAGTGGATTCCATGAATAGCAGTTTACCAATTTTCTAGACCATGGGAAGCAAGCATCAGTATCTTCTCACACCAAAGGAGGTTCATGTTAAATATACTTACTACAGACAGCTTGTTTTAGTGTAGGAACTTGGTATTTCCTGACAGACAGGAGATGTCACTGGCTCCCTAAGGACTCATTACTCCATTGGGAAGTAGCCTGCATAAGTAACTAAGACCTATACCACTTCAAAATTTAGGTTTCCACAGACCTTGTGATTTCAACTCTACCCATGGCTGGGAATGTAGAATATCTATAGGCACTCACAGCAGCTGGACCTACAAGGTAAAGAATGTAGCCACGAAATTAAAGAGCTCCACTTCAAATGCAGACTGATCAGCCCTGATTCAAAATTTTGGCTTTTATTATTGTTCAACAGTTGAACAGTGCTACGGTATCATTTCTTTCCTGTGGTCCAAAGAGCAGCTACAAGTCAGAAACATAATTTAATAATTTAATCAGAGTTTTTCTTTTTCAAATTAATGTTTCAATTATCTGATCACATAATAACAATGTGAGTTTTTTCAGGTATTAAATTAAATAATTAAGGATTAGTTTACTATAACCAAACTGGGAAGAAGCTGCAATGTATACATTGAATAAATGCATAATAATCTCCTAAGAGATAGGAATTTGAGTTTATATTCTAATTTTGACTGAAACATTGAGGAAGCAATTCCACACAACCCTACATTCTCAAGGCAACAGTGTGCACTTGGAAAACTTACTCAGTATATATGCTACTTTTGAAACTTCAAGAAAATCTAGAAACATTGTGGAAAAAACTACTTTAACTGCATGACATAAAATCAACTTCCAAGTATATTCTAATATATATAAGAAATGAAGTTTATCATATCTTAAAAAGTATAGAGGTGCTTAAGTTTTAGTGTTAATACTTAACAAGATTTAGGTATAGATAACTACATAAGTAAACTGAAAGTAAATAAACTTGAACATCAAGTTTTACTAAGAATCATATTGTAAGAAGCTCAAAAATTCCTTCCAAATGTAACACTCCTCCTTCCCTCACTTACACATACGTATTGCACCTTGTACTGCAGTGGAAACAATTTGCTTTAGAATGAGGCACAGTTAAGACCAGTATATAAAGTTACCAAGTTCATAAGTTTATGAAGTTACCAAGTATATAAAGTTGAAGCTGTTAAATGCATATTCTGCAAGTTAATTAGTATTAGTTAATCTGGAAAACACAAAACCAAAAAGGAAGGAGATCAAAAATGCATCTTCTTATTGTGTTACAGTAGTTACACAATTGTTCTATTACACAGTGCTATATGTGTCACATGAGTAATGGACACTCAGGCACACACACATTAAAACCAATCAGTAATAGCTTCAATTTTAGCTGACACTGAATAACCTATTTCTGAATTTCTGGATTTCTACTGAAGGGGGGTATATTTCAAAGATAAAAGTATGATGTATCATACAGGCATCTTTAGCAGCAAGAAAATGGCACTGAAGATATATATTCAGCAGTAGCTTTTATACATATATGTAGCGCTCAGGTTTGCTGTTAGATCATGGAATGTTTTTCTCTCATCATTAAAGCTTTTGAAATACACTCTAAAGGAAAGAAAGCTGATCTACTTATAGATCAACAGAAGGCATGTGAAAAAGGTTGCTAACAATACTTTTCTTGCATATAAGTGAGAGCAATTGGTATCCCATCTGGAAAACTACACTACTCTGAGATAGAAAACTCTTGCCACTGGCAAGGTTTATGGTATTAATTTGTAATGGTGGATTTAGGCAAATGTACTAAACTAATGCTCATTTACTTGCATTATTATGTATTTTCTACATAAAATGCCAGGCTTTTACCCTGTCAATACCAGCACTGAGTTAATGGAAAACAGGACAAGGCGGGTGTACAAGTATGCCGGTACCCATGAATGTCAAGCTCAGGTTACAGATTTGCTTCTTGCATTAACACCTGTACAATGTATCACCTAATGCATTACTATTCAGACTCTTAAATATGTTATTATAAATATTTTCATTGCAGTTTAGCTTTGATTATTAATCTAAAAGGCAAAAAGTTAAACTGTATCTTATCTTCTTTGCCACTTGATATGTTAAACAGCCTTCATACCTTAAATCCACTTTAATAAGGCATGCAATTATTAAAGCATTACTGAATGGCCCCAGAGCACAAAAGCTCCATTAAATTTGCTTACATCTAATTACGTCTGCCTGAGGCAGGTGAGAAATTGACTCTGATAAGATCTTTCTTTTACCTGTAGCCAAAAAAATAAAACGGAAAAATAACTCGGAGTGATTTTCTATCTAATTGCTATCTACAAGTATTTATGGTATTCGCTCTTCCAATGAATAGCCCACAAAGCACTCTTTGTGCACTAACCAGTGCATTTTAAGTTTTTTTAAGACTGCAGAATACAAAAGACAAGCTTATCTTGCTGCAGGCATGACAGGTCATCAATGATGTCTATCTGGGAAACAGTTTTATCTATTACTTAAATCATTTATTTTCTTTAAAAAAATAGTTCTGATGTGAAAAAACATGTTACATATGTTTTGTGGACTTCATTTTTTTCTTCATGCCAGCTTAAGCAATGAATACATTCTATTTTATGGAAATATAACATAAATATATGAATATACTTTACATGGCTAGAAAACAATTATTTTAGAAATTTTTTTCCCCAATTTAAGACCAAGTGTTTTGTAGTAGAAAACATAGTATTCAATTCCAATATATTTGTAACTGACCTCCCAAAATTTCAAGAAAATGCTAATAAATTACATTGCTTGTTACCTGTAAATGAATGAGGGCATGTGGTATTTCTAATCATTCTAATCTTCCTCTCAGCCCTAGCAGATCCTACAGAACAATAGAGCGAGACCATCATAGTGACAATGTAAAAACTAGTTAGAAACTATACCAGATAAAGAGGAAGAAGTAAATAATTTTTTTAAAAATAATTAATTTTTAATAATGAATTTAATCCATCCACCCTAAAGGGATTATAATTCAGATCTTGGTTAATAATGAAGGAGAAATTACTTTATTATATATAAAGCACTCTCAGAGAGAGATTAGGTATTTGATGGGAAACTTGTCCAGGTAAACCAGACACTGGACTTCTAATGAAAAATTATGCAACACTATTTTCCAAATATATATCTTTAACCACTGATGCCACTTGCATGATACAAACCACTGTTTGCTACAGTGGACCACAAGTTTATAATCAACCCTAAAAGAAAAGGTCCTTTGGTCACATTTTATGCTTAAAAACTCATTTGCTGCTCTGAAATAGAAAACTGCATAGGGGCCTGAAATGAATATGTTGTATTATTAATATGTCTCTCATGTGCTCCTTAGGTTTTTAGAGCACATCATTCCAGAAGCGTTCTTATAAAACTCCATTTGACCTTACGCTTCCATTCAAGCAATAAACAGACAGATTAACTTTCATATTGATTTGCTTCAAGTTTTATAACTTCATTTTATATAGCTGATAATGAAAAGACATTGATTTTCTGGTATGCTAAGCAACTAAATTTTAAATATGAAAAAGAAATTTAGAGGCAATGATGAATTATTTCTGTGTCCTCTTATGGTTTACTAACTCCAAGTCTGTTGTTACACAAAATATTTTGGCCTCATAATTATATCTTGTTTGATATTAACTTCATGTATTTCTATTACAACTTTCACGGTTGCTTTATAATATTGTCTAGTCACAAGCCTGTATCATCTATAAATGAAAATACTGTGAACTACTGAATTATACATGCATCTTGACTGCAAATCAAAACGAAACCAGAACAAAAATATATGAGAGAAATTTAATGACTGTGTTAGGAAGAACTGCTTTCCAGTTTTTTCACATCTCCTTTAAGAATGAATTGCATCCTGTTAAATTAATTATTCGGACATCATGACTGGTATTGAGACATTTTTTATAATTTTTTTGACATTAACATTTCATATCTTAAAACATGCAACTAAAGTTCTGTTTTCCTCTGTTATGTTGTGGATTTGTCCATGGGAAATTTCAGTAGACAATACTGCTCAGAATCTGAATACATACCAAAAGCTGCCACTTTTATGATTATGGCCTGAACGTTAGATGATATCATTTCTTTAAGCAGTATTTCCTGGTTCCAATGCCAGAGGTAAGCTAAAGGCTGAAGATTAAGCCTTCTGCACCTTAAAAACAAACCAAAAATTGGATAAAGCCAAGTATAATGCTTTTACACAGTATTATTAATGTAAAATGAATTAAAATTTCTTTCTTTTCCTATCCTGAAATAATTTTTCTTCTATAATTTCAGTTACAACACCTTACTATTCATATATTTCATTATAAACATTAAGTCTAATGCATTATTTTTTAAAAAAGAAATGAACTTGTTCTGACTATGATTCATCTACATAAGATGCAGAGGTAAAGAGATCAGCACAGGACTGTAAGTAAAACCATAACAAAATGTGTTCCTAAACCTTTTGGGACACAAAGCAATTAGCACCTTAGGAAATCATCACTTTTGTGAACACAGCTAAGGACAAAGTCACTGCTCTGTGATACATGTGGCACATGTCACTAGTACAATATGCTGAATTTGTTGCTGTGATTTGGATCAACAACCAAGGAAAAGAATCATTCAGGAAAATATATACAGCTTGTGATACAAATTAACAACTTGTTACTGTAAAGTTAATAATTTGTTTTGATACATATCATATATAGACAGCATTTGATACGCAGCATTTGATTGTTTATCAAATTAGAGAATCTCTTATTTTGCATTATTGATAGGTAACATTTCTGTAAATTGTCAAGAACCATCAGCTGGTGATTAAATGTGTAAGGTCTCTGAAAAACTTAAATATTTAACTATGAGACTAGTTCAGAGCCCTTATGATTTAGATTTATTTGCAAATTATCATGTTTTTCCTAATACATGGTCTTTCTCACATATATGGGCATTGCTCCCTATGTCAGATAGAAGAACCACTAGTATGATTGTGAAGGCTATATAGTTAAATGTATGTTTAATGTTGATATGTAAATGCATAGTTAGCACCCATATAATCTGACTGGTTTTCTTATTACTTTGATATGCTTTAAAAGAGCACTAAGTTTTGTGATAGAACTATTTAGCAGCTCTGAATGTAAAGTAGTTACCTATGTGCCTAACTTCAGATAAAAAATTAGCTGAATTAATTGGGATGGCTTATATGAAACAACCTTATTGAAAGGGCTAAATCTACAGATCAATGTAAAGTGTTTTACTTTACAAGCCCAGAAATAATCATGCCTATTTGAAATACTGTGATTTCCTGTCAATCTCTTAGCTGTGGTAAAGATGTAAAACTCACAATCAACAAAAGCAATCTTTTTTTATCCTACTAACATGTGAGGCAATTATTAAAATGTTGAAGTATAAAGGAAAAGAAAAAGGAGATATTTCTGACTGCAGTTTATCTATGTAAAATGTAAAGAAAACAAATGTGCTCTGTAACTTGCTGATGTGCGCTTAGTTGGCATAGCATTAATTTCACCATTCTTACAGCTGATAAAGGATTCCAGATACTTGCTTTCATCATCAACAAATCATTAATGAACTCATGAAACTATAATTAATTTTTAACACAAGGTGGTTTTGCATTTCATCAGATGTATACAGTAAAAATCTTTTTTCAGATCAAATATTGGCCTACATAACAGACACAACTACCATTACATAATGCTCTTTTTAATTAAGACTCTTAAAATAATCACAATCTATATAGACTTTTGTGCACAATAGGAATGACAAATGGAAGCTCCTGATTAATAATAACAAATTTTAGATTTAAGGAATTAAGGGAAGATGTGCACAGAAAGATTATCTTCTAATTCTTGATAACAAGTCACAGGATGTTCCCCTACATCAAAACACTGGTGAAAAACAGAGGGACTTGACCACAACACTGTAGTCATTGGAACTGAGTTAGCTTCCTGTTGCAATCAAAGAACTGAACCTACTCAACTATGTTCATACCAAATCTATTTTCAACAGATGAAGAGAGATCTGAAGAGCAATCAAAAACCCTGGTAGAATCTCTACTAGACTTTTACTAATGAACACATGGTTTCAGGGGGGAAAAAGGAAGAAAAATAAAAGAAAAAAAGAAATATCTAAATTAATGAATAGAATGCATTTGGTATCATAGAACATGAGAAATCAGGCAACTGTCTCTGCCTTAAATTTGAGTTAGAAAACAGACGAGTACTCTCTAGAATGTGTAGTCTGAAAAAGATTAGTATTTTCTTACACATCTTCCACTCGAACTCTCTGGTAGTCAGAAAGAATGGCTCCCACAGATACACCCTCTACTCCTTCTTTGTCCTGAAAAAAGACATGGAATATCAATGACACAGCATATAATATTTTAAGCTGCAGAGATTCAGTATCTCTACTTGCAGAATCAACCAAGAATATGTGTTTTTTCTGCGTCCAGAACATGGAACAGAATAGGCTGGAATGCAGTTCTTCCACAGAAGGGAGCAGCTCAGCTGACCTACTACATGGTTATTACTCTAATGCAATCTACTTGACTCAAATGCCATTCTAGAGAAGATATAACCAAGGTAACTGAAAAGTATCAGACATAACAGATTGTCCTGGAGTTTTCCAGACATCCCGAAAATTCCTTCCAGCTTTTCTCTATAAGTGACATGTTAGCTAGTCCACCTACAAATAAATATCAGCAACATACATAATGCAATTAACTGAATTGTTAGCATTTGCCATGGTACACAGTACAAGAGAGTGTGAGATTACTCTTTTTATCTTAACACCAGAACAAGAAAACTCACAAGAAACTTACTCAACATCACCTTTTAAAAATTCTGCTATAAAAAAAGGTTTTCCAAGACACATTTTATGTTTCATTTAAATTACCTAAGCCAATGAACAGCACTTTATTTTTTCTTGTAAACCCACTGACAATGTAACATTTCAAAAGTTCCAGTATTTTGTGAGATCTTGCATTTTTAAATTGCTTGAGTCCCAATCAACATGATGAACTTTCTTTTTCTAAATTTTGCTCCATCTAGACTTCAGTAAAAGTTGTTTTCCTCTTTTAATCAAGGTCAATCATAACTACACACCATGATTTACTTTCTGGACCTGTTCCAAATCCTGTGAAGTTTGCAGCAAGATTCTACAACAAATTTTTCAGTTATATACCTGTGATGATGCATCCTGCCCCTGCCTGTCTCTTTTGGACTACTCTATGATCTCAGAAGTCCTGCTAAGCCTTGGCCAAGCAAGCTGAGCAGTGAAGTGCCCCTTGACTGCATCAGCTGGACGGTGAATCATTGCTGACTGTACCAGGAGTTTTTGTCTGGTAAAGGTCAAAACAATTCTGACTGCAGCATGCGGCATCATCTGCCCAACCAAGTTGGGCAGTAGAGGATAAGCAGCTATTCTTGGCAATCTGGGTAAATAATTTTCTTGATTCACAGCCCAAGTGAAATGGCAGCATTGTTACAAATTTCAAAATCAAATCAGTCTTTGCCTGATGTGCTGCTGAATTTAAAATTCAGTTCCTGTTTCTCATCAATAAAATTATGCAGGAGGTGTTTTATTCAAAATTATAATACAGTGAAAAATGTTCTGGTTTATGCCTGTCTGGGATATTCTTCCCTTAATCTATTATCTTACGCTTTACATTAATTCTCACCTCATAATTGCAAAAAAAAAATTAAGTTATTAATACCCAATATACATTTCAGATGTAAGAAACTGTATTTGTCAAAATTCCTACATATAGTAATCTAAAAAATACATCACTATTTAAATTATGTACTTCCCCATGTCATTAATACATAGATCCATCAATATGAAGATTAATGCCAAATCAAACAGTGTTCAGGTTGATGCTTCTCACATATCCAGAGGTAGCAGGAGTGAAAAAAATTACTTTTATCTTTCATTTGTTCATTATCCAATGATGGATCCAAAATTATTATCATTATTATCATTACTACTATCCATATGATATTATTTCTGCTTCTCTTTGAGCTTTCTCTGCAGTATTTCAAAGCTCTTTTGGTAAATCACAGATACTTCAATTTACTCAACTCACACATCTACAATAACATTTCTTAAAAAGTTAACACAGTTGTGCAAGCAGAATTTTCTTTAAATAAATTTGATCAACTGATTCATGAAGCCTTCTTGAATCTTCAAATATTTCTAAATTGTATTCTCTGTACTCCATTATTTCATGCTATTTTGCTATGCAGTCTTACCTGTACTGCTAAAACTGAACTTAAGTTGCATTCTTCAACATTCTTTTTAAAAAGGTTAGAAAGCTGTATGACAATCTTGGAAAACATGACTGATGTTAACAAGATAAATACTGTTTGTTTTTATTTTTATGTAAAATAATAACCTTAGCAATTCCTTCAGAATGTCCTCTGTCACAATGTGCAGACATCAAACAATATGTCCAAAAATATTAGAGAGTAACTATATCACAAACTTCAAAAAAAAATGGTACCCTCATAATAAACAAATATGGAGTGAAATCTTATTTCCCAAAGACAGATTTACAGAATCTCCTGTTCATCTATGAAGATGGCAACTGACTTGCCCAATATACTTTTAACAAGCTCAGACAGCCATAAACATATTTTTTATTCATTCTGTTTTTCAAGTTCTGACAAAATATATGCATCAGCAGAGATACTTGCTAAGAAAACTCCCTCAAATTAAAAATAAAACTAAATGGAAGTAGAGACTTAAATGTTATGTCCTTATACAAACACAATAATTCAATACTAAAATGATCTATTGCACAAACTTACTTGTTTGGGATTTAAAAAATTCTAGTCATGAGTCCCAGGAAATTTCATAACCATCCCATGATAATGGAATTTTAAAATCCACAGAAGGTCACTGTTGCATCCCAGGCTGCATTCAGATTAGGGGCTCTGATATGTGTTAGTTAGCTGGTTCTGTGTACCCCCGTGCACCTCCCATGGTTCCCTTCTCCGCAGTGGTCCGCTCCGGGTCTCTTACCATTGGAGCTCACCCTGCCAGTCTTGTAACCACCCCCCTGCCCACTCCGGAGAGTTCTGTGCCCGTCACCCCATTCCCACAACCCCATTCGCCCCGGAGCCTCGTATCCGCCCCTGCTGCATTCCCGTTGGTCGCCGTAGTCCACCGCCACGGCACCTGTCCCCATTGGGTGGGAGGGCTTCTTCCCTCCTTGTCCCACCCCCTATAACATTCCGTGCCTCCCCGGTCCCAGCGCCATTTTCATCCACACAGAGCTGGGAGCGGTTCGCAGCTTCTCCACCGCAGCTCCCACGGCCATTAAAGCTTTCCAGCCGTCCACATGGACGAAGTGGACAATTCCTTCACCTCTTTGTCTTGTCCCTCGTGCCAACGACAGAATGTGGCCAGCCCGCCCCGGTGCGCGGCAGCCGAAGCGCCCGGGAATCGTGACAAGGAGGAGCCAAGAAGGAGCGCCCGAGCCAGGCGCTCTGGAGCTGCCCGGGACCGGGAAAAATAACGCAAGCACTGCAGGTCACAGAACGTATACTAAATTACTATTGAAACAATGGCCCAGACTTGAAAATAATGCTTCTCATAGATTTTGTTTTGAGGTTGTTTAGGTGTTTTTTACTATACAAATCTATAACACATTGGATGTGCATGATTATGAATGCATATATATATAGGTACACAAGCAAACACAAACATGTACACATGTATGCAATATATCTTGGTGTTAGTAATGCAAAAACAAGGCTATTATTGACTGCTTGATTACATTAAATCTGATTTAAATAATAACATAGAAGTTTGTCTGCACTTATTCTAGTTTATTTCCTTTGATAATACATAAGTTTTAGTTGTCTTTTGAAATGGCAGTACATCATGTCATTTTGCAGTTGTGGTTAGCATTCATGTTTAAAAAATTCTCACAGGTATTTATTTATCACCATCTCTTTTCATTCAGTTCTTCTCATGGTAAACAGCAAATATAAACTTTCGTCACTGTCTAGACAATAGCTTCCATGAGGAGAAACACCAATATACTTAATACATGCTTTGAAGTGGGAGAACTAGTTAATATATTTAAATTCAGTGAAATAGAATGAATTCAATCCCCCTATTTTGTCCAGTTCAAAAAATTAAGGCTGGAGTGGCACAAATTCAAAAAGTAAAAAGATTTGAAAGGAAGAAGGATGGAGCATGAGGTAGAACAGATAAAATACTATGGTCTAATAACTTTCATAAAGTCCTCAACTGGACAAAGTTTACACAAAGCCTTGTCCCACAGTATATTCAGCTCAGTAGCTGAAGCATGCAAGGAGTACTAACTGAAAGCTACTTCTTCCCTGGGCTTATTCTTTGGTATTGAAAGAGTTATTGGACACCTTGGACACCTTGCAAACAGCATTTTGTTTGACTAAGAGTTGATTATGGTTAGTACAGAATCCATCCCAGAATCAATAGTGCTGTCACTTTTAATGTGGAATCTGATCAGGTTTGGTACCATTAAAAGCATGTTCACAAAACTGCACTCAGCAAGGGTAAACCAAGCTGACATCTGCAGGTAAATATCAGGGATCAGCACTGAACTCAAAAGCCAAAGAAGTGAATTTGGGAAAATTCAGAAGGAAACATGCTGTATCATATAAAAAGTAACAGATAACAGAAAAAAATAATCTGAGGAAAGTTAATATGAAATGATGTTTTTTCTTGGGTCGTGTGGATTTTTAAATTATTATTTTAAAAAGCATCATATGCTGCTAATTTAAAAGATGATTTACCTATGTTAAACTTTACTAATATGTTTCTAGTGCAATAAGCTACTATAAAATAAAAAGAAACTGCTTCTCTGGAATATTTGGATAATTCAGAAAGCATTTCTACTCAGTACAATATCCTCTGTAACAAAGTATTACAACACAAAATATGCAATGTGCACATAAAACCAGATACTCAACACAAATGTACACAGATGCTAACTAAGTTTTATTTCCAGATGACATTTTAGAACTTGTTTTTCCCCTTTAGAGCTACCAAAAGTACTCATTTCAAAAGGCAGGTAGCTTTTTTTTTTATGTACCGAAGATTATTATTAGCTATGTTTTAACAGTAAGTGAAATTACACCATTATTCTATATCTTGTTATAACAGTTAATTTATTCCTGTTCAGAGGACAAGACAATAATCTTCATAAACAATTGTGTTAGAGCTGCTAATTGATCTTTGCAACTATAACTGTACTAAAATGCACAATTCATGTTTAAGGAATCCTAGTTTTAAAGTCATTTATTATTTTAAACAGTTTAATGAACAACAAAATTCAAAATTGCTGCTCTTTGTGTATTATAAATTACTGTTGGCTGCATTTCCTATCAGGAAATAGTAGAAAAAATTTAACAGCTTTGTGAAAGCTCCAAAACATCACTGCTGTTTTTAAGATGCCTCTGTTACATCCACGTACAATTCTAACACACAGCTTCACAGCTAAAGTAAAAGATAAACAGATTAATTTACACTAGCACACTGCTATTTTAATTTTACTTTATTTTTTTTTTCAATTAATGATTGTAACAGTAATCTGAGGAAATTACTACATATGCGTTGTAGCATATAGTACTGGTAGAAGTATTCTACTAGTAAGTAAAAGATTTATTGCAGTGGTATCAGTACAGAGGTTTTCTATAATTTCATATTTTAATGTCTTTACTTGACCCTTTCAGAGTTCAGCAAAAAGAAAATTAGTGCTAATGTTTTCAATTTAATTAGTATATTACATGCACTGTAACTATTAGTAGAAAATGTTATATTAATGAATGTAAAAGTTAGCTGTAAATTACCTCAGAGTTATTATCAATTTCCCAAGTTACTGCTCCTTAAGATAACCCTCTCCCTACGGTCCTTCCGGTAATTTTTCTTTGCCTGATAAACATGATGATTAAACAGCACACAGTGCAAACCTTTGATACTTTTTAAATTAAATCCATGCCCAGCCTAAGGGCTGTGTCTGATTTCAACTAAATGTGTCAGTTAATCAGATAAAAAATTATCAGCAACTCAAAGAAACAGCAGCCTTAGGCTTCATCAGTGCCAGAGAAAGCTGAACAAAATAAAACATACAGACAATATCACATTATGAGTAAAGGTTACTGCCAAGCATATCACTGCACAGCACTATTCACCACCTTAATAATGTCTATCTTAAATGAAATATTGCACACAACAGCCAAAATATTAACAAAGAAAAATTAAGTGCTAGACCTGTGCCTATGTCTATTCACGTGCATTGCAAGAAAATTTGAGCACTGCTATTCAGAAAAATGCAGAATATCCCTAAAAATTTACTGTGTAGAAAAGATCTTTGTAAGAAAATGAAGACAGCTGACATGAAAACAGCTGAAGAAACTACATTCAATTTTTTACATGTGCTTCACAGCTTTGCCACAATAGAGTTAATTTTTTATGACCAAGATATAAAATATACTCTCTAAATGAAATTGTCTTTCTAATTAATATCCTTCTTAAAGCTTGTATGAATAACTGAAAACCGTTATCCATACTTAAATTAATGTTTAAGGTTATTTGTGTCTAAATAACAATTACCACACAGTTGCAAAGCTTCAAATTAAAGCACAGCATATTTGCAGGTGGGTGACTGACAATATATACCTTAGTAACAGGACTTTTAGGCTTCTACCATTAGATGAATGGAAAACGCTTAAATGCGAACTTTGCCTTATAATTTGTGAAGCATTCTAAGATCACTGATTATATGATGAGTATGTGATCTTTTCTAAGCTTTGATATGTCTTTCTCATGCAGCTGCAAGTAATCAAAGACAGTATGGAAATATTCCTGAGACATAAGGATATAATAACTCAATGTCAAATTGAAAACCCACTATTTGATAAGGCTCTGAAGACTAGCTATGAATCACATAGATCATCTTAGTGACTGCAGATCACTACACATCATCTGGGACTTAAGTCTTCCATACAGAGGCCTCAAAACACATATATCTCATGCCTTCATTCCTTACAAAGTAGTTCCAAAAACCAGGTGGGAATTAACATAATGTGGATTTACATGAAATCCCTGTGTGAACATGCTCATTATGAAGTTCAGAAGTCTTCAGTGGTCTTATCTCAACTTGCTTTGGAAGTAAATTACTGAATAATAGTATCTATACAAGGCAATAATACTATGAAATTAATCTACTTTAAGAGCTAATTAGATACATTTTTACAAATGCTCTTCATAGGACATAGGCACCCCCCTACCCCCCACCTTTAAGCAAAACTGATGGCCTAACTTCTAGAGTTTTACAAATGCAATTACTGAAACACTGCATACCCGCACACTCACATACACACAGACACATCTATTAATTCAGCGTAGGGGTGCCTTCAGTATCTCACTGCAGTCTCACAATAAACACATTTCATTAGGATATGGGCCTCTTCCTACCTAGAAGTGCCAAATGTTCAGGGTGATGGTGCAGGCATACATTTGTTTGCACATAATCACATACACACACCACAGCAAAGGAAAAAGGAAAGAGAGCAAAATAGACAGAAATACCATTCTCAAAGTCTAATATCAAACAGAAGTGTATCAAAACGACTAGAATTATATTCTAAACAGGAGAAATGGAAAAACCAGGAAAAATCTTCCACTGTAGACATATACCACACCATAAATGCAAGTCTTTCTGCTATACTGATTCTCCATTTAGCTGCATTTACAAAGTGAACAATTAGTCTTATTAATTAGAAATAATTCATTAATGAATTAATTCTTTATTTTATATATTAACTATTTTAATAGAATTCAATAAAGTTGCTACATCACTTTAGATCCCATGCTATTTCACAAGATACTTTTTCTGAATTATTTAATTTAAAGTAACTGATTCATTTCTCCAATTTTAAAAGTGTCATACTAAACCTAGTAGGCATTTGGTAAAATTTAATATAGTTAGACATTTATCAAAAAACATAGAATACTAAAATAAAAATCAACAGACATCCACTATTTTAAAGGCTACCTAAAGAGTTTCCTACAGAACTGTTTTTTTTTTCTTTAAACCTGTTAACTGAGTAACTGTTAACTGAGGTGTACATTCCAGCCACAAGGCTACAAAGACTTTGACAATGAAGCAAAAGTCTCCAGCTGAACAAATTTTTTTTTAAAATCGCATTTTGTGCAGAGAACTGGTTTCAAATAAATGTCTGCTTCACCTTTGGGACTTCCAGCTCTTAAATATTCAAATAATTACAGAGCAAACTTGCCTGCAGACACTTCTTTCAGGAAATCTTATTTACAAAATCACCTCCACAAAGACTGATTATTTAATTTAATAGCCAAAATTAACCTGAACAGTCAACTCCAGGTTGAATAAATGACATTACATCAGAACAACAAGATGCCAGTGAACAACTACAAAACAATCAAGTAACCATACAAATTTAGACCCTTACAAACAGCTAATTCACATCTACCTCTATGCTGAGTCTGCTGGTACCTCTATGCTGGTACAGTCTACCAGTAACATGAACATATTTTGTAACTAATTTATCATGTGAAGATACAAAGATTTGTAATCATTCCTGAACTTTCACAAAAAATATAACACTCAAGTACATGTAGAGTAATTGACTAATGAATTCAAAAATTTTAATTGTTGACAGACTGTTGCATCCCGGGTTTGGGTTTAGATTAGGGGTTCTGATCTATGTTAGTTAGCCAAGCTCTGTGTACCCCTGTGGACCCCCCGTGATTCCCCCTCCCTGTGATGGTTCACTCCAGGCTGCCTGCTATTGGAGCTTCCCCCGTCACTCGTGTAACCACTCCCTGTCCCGTCCAGAGAATTCGGTGTCTGTCACCCTGACCCCACGACCCTGTTCGCCCCGGAGTCCAGGGTCCGCCTCTGTCGCGTCCCTGTTGGGTGCTGTGGTCCACGTCATCGCCACAGCGCCTGTCCCCATTGGGTGGGGGGGGCTCCTGCTCCCCTCGCCCTGCCCATGATAAAACCCCGTGCCTCCTGGAATTCAGGGCCATTTCCCCCACGCAGGCGCTGGGAGCGCAGGCCGTAGTCTCTCTGCCATAGCTCTCCGCGGCCATTAAAGCCTTTCAGCCTCCCTCATGGGTGAATTGGACATTCCTTTGCCTCTTTAGCAACATCCCTTGCACGTGGCGGAGGAAAGCCCGACCAGCCCACCTTCCCGGAGCTCGTGGCACCCGGGAACAAGCGGTGAACCCGGTCTCCGGAGGGAAGTGGTGCCACTCCAGGTGCTGGAGCTGCCCGGAGCCGGGAGAAACAACGGAGAGCCGCAACAGACAAATTAAAAACCCTGAGGCTTTCACAGGTTTTTTAGTTTAAAATGGTATCTTCTCTCAAAGTGCCAAAGTATTTTTTTAATATAGAACAAGTATTATAGCAAATATTATTACAGTAGCATGAATTATTGGAATGTGAAATTATCTGATAATGAATGTATGAGAAAAAAGGCATGTGGAAGTAAGATTTACTACATTTCATTTGGTATGACTCTAATGGGAAACTGTAAGCCACTGTGGTCAAACAAACGTCAGTTGGAAAGAAAGGGGAACAATTTTCATTTGAAAATTTACTGCAAGAATCAATGTCACTTGTTCTGCTATACGTGCAGATTTGTTGGTAAATTCTGTCCCCATAAAAATTTCTTCAGAATTTCATATAAACATTTTCAAACTACTAAATCATTATGCTGCTATTACTTCTATGAGCAGATAATCTTGGCATGGACTGTGAGTACACAAAAACTCACACAAGATCTCTAACAAATACTGCACATTTCAATTTTTCCCAACGACAACGTGTTTTAAACAAACTCTCCCAGAAATACTCTTATTATCTGCACTGCCAATAATCCTCTCTTCTGATGTTATAATCACTCCTCCTTACATAAAAGCAGAACACAGGACTTTCAAAAACTGGAGGAAAATAGTCTATTGAAAACACAACTCCAAAAGAAAAGCCTCTTTCTTTTTGTACTTGGAAAAGAAACCTCATGAACCCTCCTTTGATCTTGAACAACATTATTGTTACTTCTCCAAAAGTCACCAAGGTTTGGCAATTATTTAGAACTGTAGGGAATCTCAACAATGCAATATCTGATATTTGTTTCATCAAATTAAGTTGGTATGGTAAGGTTCTTTATTTTTCTTTTGCCTAAATAACATTGATTCTAGAAATCATATGAAAAAGAAAACAGTGAATAAAACTGAATTTAATGAAGGCATACTCATGATTTTAAATTTTTTCTATATCCTATACGAACTTAAAGTAATCCTGATAAAATATTCTTTAAAAACAACCCCTCACTTTCTATATTAATATACATTTTCTTCTAATTTTTGGAAGTGATCCTCTTTAAATTTAAGTATTGACACAATAATTACTGTTTCAGAATTACAGTGTCTACACTGCACTTCCCATAGTAAGAATTCATTGAGGATTTTAACTTCTTGAGCAAAACAAAGAGAATTCTGCACATACTTAGAGTTACTTTATGCTACTTATCTATGACATCATTTACTTATATTGATGAAAAAATTTCAATAATGTCTTTCCCAGATTGCAGAAAAGCAAAAAATGCCACACTATGATTTTCAGGTTTGATTCTCTCATAAAATTTGTTTGGATATTTTTCCATCACTGGTTTTTTTTGGGTTTGAAAATAAGACAAGGTCACCTAGCATTACTAAAATGATAGCAATGATTCCAAGTCTTAAGAGAAACATTCCAAAACAATTTCAAATTATGCTGACAAACTTGAGGAAGTTTACTTGAAGAATCAACTCTTTCTCTTCATTGAGCTGCTTAGCAGTAAGAATCAATTGTTCTTCCCAATATTTTCTTGTCACAATAGAAACAAGTATTTTTCTATATGATTTCAGTACAACATGTATGTGCTGAATGATCATATTTCAGACATTTCACACTTTCAGCTGCAGCCACAAAGTCATATTTCTATAAAAGTTGTCTATGTCTACCTTTGCTCAGACATGGTAATTTGGCAGAATAGATTTATAATACATTCTTAAGGATAACATTCTCCCACATATAATAAAAATATTCCTACATTAGATATTTAGAGCTTATTAATTAGAACCAATTAATAAAGGTAAAGAACTAAAAATGTACCCTGAACAAATAATGCAATATTACCTCTTAGTAAAAGCATTTTAGATGTACTGCAAGATTGTTACAATAAGTAGGTCCATATTGCCTCCAAATCCCCATTTTATACCTTATGCTCAGAGTATACTGCCATAAACTAGTCTTTACAGAGTAGAAGGTGACTGGATTTCAAGTCCCTGAGGAAAAACCAACTTATCACACATTTTCTCATAACAGTTCTTGAAGTCTCAAAAGCTCTCAGTCTAGTCCCAACTTCAAAATGCGCTCTTAATTGCACTGCTTTAAGGGTTTTCACTTTATTTTAATGAACAAAGACCAAAATTGCCATCTCTCACAGACAGCAATATCTGGCAGAGTAGTAAGTACTCTGATGTAAGCATCAATACCAGGAAAGTATTCTATTTTTTTAATATCAAATAATTTTATAGGTCTTTGGACAAAATGTAGCTTTCTGAATGTAAGAAAAAAATATGTGTCTTCAGCAGTGATTGAACTTATGCATGTCCATTACTGGAGGTGTGCAATTCTTCAGCAACAGCATATACCTGCCGTGTCATAAGACGAACTAAGAAATTTAATTTTTTTGGAGTTGTTCGAGTGGTTAATGATGCAAACAGATTATTAATCTATAAAGAGCATCATGAAATGGCTCCTCTCTAAACCTTTATTCAATTCGTCCTCCATGGGCTCTTGTTCTCTCCTCCTACAATAGCTTACGTGATCCATAAAATAAGGCATTCATTTTAATTACAAGACATGGGGCTCTTTCTCACTGACAGATCCTTATTTTCTTTCCAGAATATTGCCTTTTAAGTTCTAAATTAATTTAAACTTGTGTATCATTGTAACAAACAAGTATTCTGGGAATACAGCTGACTGAATGTTCTAGATCAAAGTAATCTGTTGATAGCAACAAAATTTTTCTCATAAAAGAGAAGTGGACCAAAGAGTCTGAAAAATCCTAAACAGCAAAGAATCACAAATTTCAGCCTACCTACAAGATAGAGCTTGGTCAGATGAAGGATGCAATCATTTTACTAGGAGAGTGCAAAAGTAATTCAAGAAGTTCAAATGTTCTGGATCACTGTGTAATTCAGTCTAGACTGGTTTTCCTGTTGGAGCCTTGGAACAGGGAAGGAACAAGGCAAGGAGGCCAGCATGCAAGATTCAAGTGTGCAACATACTGCCTGTCAGATCACACTCCTGTGGACAAGCAGGAGCAGCCCTGAAAAGGGTGCATAACTTCATTAAGATTTATAAGGAAGAAAAAATAGCCAACCTGATTAAAAAAAAAAATTAAGAGAATTAAAATTATCAGTGCTGGAATTCAATTAATACTAAAATATTAGTACTAAAGCCCATCTTTTTGCTTTAAATGTATCAAAAAATGAATTTAATTCATGGAAGACAAATATTAAGCTATATTGTAGTTGTCTGTCATTGGAGACAAATATCACATGGCAGAGTATCAGATTAAAGAAAAATGTTTCTAGCCCTTCTGTGATACAGGTGTAATTGTTGCATTCCACACAATTTAGGATGAAAAATTAATGGCAAGTGTTAGAAGTACGTAAAATAAACAGACCATTTGTTAAAACAAAATTCTGATGTGTAATTCACAATTACCACCCACTTCTTCCTATCATTAAAAACTAGTTTTTAATGCCAATGAACACTAAGACACCTTTCTGTAAGAGCATTCTTTTGAAAGATACATTTGCATAGAGCAGCGTTTATAAAGTCAAATGTAAAGCATTTTTAAAATTCCAATTTTTTCCTTTTAAATTCTACAAATGTGTCATGCATGTTTATGCCCCCTAAATTTTGTACTTCAAATTTCACTAATACTTCATTTTTATCAAAGAACATGCTGATGGCCTTGGGTTGTTCTCAAATTTCTTTGACTTTGAGGTATTTTTATAGCAGCAGGATACATGAGATACTCCTTAATATTTTTAGGACCAGAACAAAACATTTTGAATCAAGATAAAATCACAACATCATGAATGTTAATATCACTCTGTGAAAAATAATATCATATGACTAGAACAGACCATCCCTTTAGGGAAAAATATAATGTTCAAGTGGATAATTCTTTTAGTAGTATAATGGAAAGGCATTCCACCTAGTCCCAGAAGAAAAATCAAAATATGCATTTAAATGGAAACACCATGCAATGGATAGGACAAAATAAACCCCTCAGAATGTGAAGAGCTACATATATATACACACACACATGTAAACAGAGGAAGCTACATATATGAAATTTTACTTATACATATTTACTTAATTCTATACATATATATTTATGCATATTATTTTAAATTTTAAAAGCTAAGTTTCTAGCTGTAGGCTTATCTAGCAAATATCAAGATGTAGTCACATCATATTCTGGTTTTGGTCACAATTTCAAATAATATATACAACTCAGCTCTATGAACGAAGTTGTGAGTATTCTTTTTTAATTTTCTGCACATTTTGTGCCAGACCATATTCTAAACAGCTTTTACAAAGTGATAATGTTTCACTGACAGTGTTTTGTGTACTTCACATAAAATTAAATCTCAGACAAACCTTGAGAAAAAGAAAGCAGAAAGCTAAGCAATACAGCATGTTGCTCTTTTTGACCCACAAACGATTATCAGTTATTTTAGAAGTTATGACAGTTTTCTCAAGTCCTTAAGGAGTCTGACACCATTGGTATAGCTTTTAACACTGCATTTATGTTTATATCACAATACAATAAAACAGCAGGAATAGTGTTCAAATTACTTGGGTATTGGATGGTTTATTGAAAATAGCAGTATTACCATAACATTAAAAAATTTATTTGAATGTGCTAAGTAATCACTGCTATCCATGCTGCATGTGAATTATGGGATAAATTTTGGAAGACATCTCCAATTGCAAAGACTACTAGATCTGTCTCTCTGATGGAGGACTCTATGCATGAACAACAAATCCCAATCAAACTGAATAACCAGTAGTATGTCAATACTTGAAAAATTGTTGTGAAAACAGTGCTATGCGCAGCAGTTACCTGCTACGACCTCAAGCAGTCAAAAAGCGCTGGCTAGCGCTGCCTTTGAGAGGCCGTAGCCACCATGTGAACAGGCACTCCAGGGTTGTGGAGTGCCCCGGCGTAGATAACACAGCTTCGGTAGCTTCACGCTGAGAGGAAGTGAAGGGACGAGAGAAGGACACTTTGCTTGCGAGCCCTGAGAACTTTTATTCCCCCATGCGTGGTTGGAGCGAATCACTCTCAGCGCCATGCAAGGCAAAATGGCCTGGACAAAGACCTTGCAACAGATTAAGTAGGGGGTGGGCGGACAGGGGTGGAAACCTGCCTCGCCCTATAGGGACAGACGACAGGGGAGTGACATGGATCACAACAACCTATGGGAACATAACAGAGGTGGGTACAGCATTCTGGGACAAATAGAAGTGCAAAGGTGGGGTGATTGATGCAGAACTTTCATGAAGAAGCAGGTTACAAGATTGACACTTGCCCGGGAGTGAGCAAACCTTGACTGACAGAACCATGTAAGGAGAAAACTGTGAGGTGAGAAGATTGACAGGTGAGCTCCTGTGGTAAACAACCTGGAGCAAACCACTGTGAGGGAAAATAGGGGTACAAGGAACAACCTAACTAACATTAATAAAATCCCTAACTAAACCAACCCAACCTACAACAGCTATGCAAATTATTTGTTTTTACAATACAGAAGACTGTAAGACTCATTAGAGCTAATACTGACTGTTCTTTATCAGGTACAAATAAAAAGCAGAATGTAAACAACACAACCATTCTTCTCTCCATTCTTTCCCTGCAGATTGCTACATAAACCACAGTACCAATGGCACAGTACTTAATTTATCTAACTGTATTAGTAATGATTTTATCATGATTTTTCCAAAATATTTAGAGCTACATTTTCTTACACTTGGCATTCATTTACTCTTTGGTTAATCAAGTTCAATTCAACATCACTTGGATTTTTATAAGAAAGGAAACCCGAGTTAATTTTTTAAAATGTCTTGATATTTTGTAGTACTTAATGCTAGAAATACAAGGCTAAATTATGTTAACCCTCTCAGACAAATTTGAAACCAGCTACGTTCAAACTTGGGCAAACTTATTCACCATTTCCTAACCAAGAACTTCCATTATTTTCAATGGCAAAGAACAGCTTAGCAACATTGGTAACCAGTGATAAGGGTTTGGAGAAGCACTACTGCTACCACCTCAGCCCCTCCTATCAAAGGAACCTCACTTAATGAGATGCCTTGCAAAGGTTTCAAAAAGAGAAATTTGAGCTGATTTTGTATTCAGTATCACAGGCAATCACACTACAAGTACAAGGTTGGCAGGTAAAACAGTAATAATAAAAATCCATTTTCCATTGAAAGAGGATTCTTATCCATAGGCACTTCTAACCCTTCTGCCTAAGAGACTTTGCAAGTGCCCTATTAGAAAGATTAAATGGGTGCTTAGGAAAATTCATCGAAGATAGCATATACTGCAATTATGCCCAATGCATGAAGAAACAAACCCCAAAAGACAATTTGTTAAATTAGACATAGTTAGATTTATATATAATTATATATATAGTGACATATAATCACTACATACATTTTGGAAAAAAAATAGAACCAGATATTAATCCACTGTAAAAGACTGCAGCAAAATAAAGCAAATTAAAAGTGAAGGGCCTACTGTTTTTAAATTATGTTCACTTTTAAGTTTACCCAGAATACCTATTTCAAAGCAAATGTTCCAACTCCTAATGACCTGCCTTCGTGAAGTGTACATGCCTGGAACAATGACAGCTACGAAATACTTTGCAACTTCTGCTGAGACTTGAAACGCAGTCTGAATTCTACTTGAAGAGAAATCTATATAAATTGCAACATAGTCAACCACTAACTGATATGACTGCTGTTTCCTTTTCCTCTGTGTTTTTTTTTTCCTTTATTCTCTGATGCAGTCTTCTCTCCTTTTGCATAGAAATGGAATAAAAAAGTACTTGAGTACTTCAAAACCAAGTTTCAACAATGTAGAGGCAGGGATATCCCTGCCTTTTTTCATAGTTTGCCCTGCATTTTCAATAGATTTCAACAATATGTAATTCTATTTCTAATAAATATAATTTACAATATAGTATAAAAATTGACTTTAAAATTTCTTGCAATTATGGAAAAGACATTTACTCAACAAAAGCACTCAGACAAACTCCTACGTTGTTTACTGCTTTTTCAATGGCAATTTTTAGATATTTCTGGTCAGAAAGGGACCATTCTGCAATCTAATCAACTGGAATGATACAGGGCACAAAACATCACTTTAAAATTTCCACATTTGAGTCCAATACCTAAAAATCAATCAATCTGTAAAACAGTTGCAAACATTAGATACCATCCTCCTCCATATCATACTTAATGGCATTATCTGTCTATTAAAATGCAGTTAATTTTAAGGCATCAAATTTTCACCATAAAGTCTTCCTATTCTGAGCAGTTTACTAAAGATAGAATCAGAAATAGCCATTTTTTTCTACAAATTTAGGCATATTCACAGAAACTACAGATCACCTGGGAAAAAAAAATCATGTCTCCAAGCATCTAAAATTTAGTGAGGTTTTTTTTTAAGAGGGTACCTCAACACAGGTGTTATTCATGCACTTGGAAAGGACTTACCTTGGTCTCCTGTCTTCATTATGTGGTTAACTCAAATAAAGCCAACTCCTCTACAAACTGACATGGAAATTAAAGGCCCCCTGTAATACCTGCTAAAAGAGAACCTAAGGTCTACTTTAAATACAGTGGCAAGCATGGCCAGGGATTAACATCCCAGCCTCTCTGAGAACCACTGGCACCGCTGCTTGTGCGAGAGCAGAGAACAGAGCACTTTGTCTCTTCTAGCAGTCTTGATGGACACGGGAAGGAATCTCCTTTTACTTTTGATTACCAGTAGACACATTCTCAGCTCAGTGTACAGTCTATACCTAATCCCCTGTCTCTCCAGTATAATAATTAATGCATACTCTACTATAATCTATTATGGAATCAGAGATGTGCTCAGATTATACAATAATAATACAAACTCTTATAAGTAAGAAATTTGAAAAAGACTTGTAATGTAAACACTTAACAAATATAAGTAGAATTCCAAAATGTGCAATTCATCACTGCATCTTCGCCTTCCACTCCCAGCAGGCTACCTCAGCTATCAACACTACCTTAAAACATTGCTGTAAAATACAGGATGTGAAGAGGAGAAAATACAGTAACTTCATTTATAAGCAATCTTTGTTTGTTTCATATTAGGGGCAAGACCACAAAGGTAATAGACAGAAGAAAGTGATGTTATCATTTTATGATTCTGTGATTATCATTATTACTTGGTGATAATAACATAGTAGCATTTCAAGGCTAAAATGCACCTGAGATTTTCCAACACAATAGTTTTTCATTAGAAATGCCAGTGCATTAAAGCCTAAGTGTTTTATAAGAAGCAGTTGGTTTTGGCCAGTTCCCAGTTAAGACAGGAGATTTCCTGCCAGGTTGCTGTCAGTTTACTTAACAGGCTCCACCAGAGTCTGCATTTGTATGGTCCACAGCCTGTAATACAGTTCCCAAGGCAAAATGTTGTGAACTTAGGAACAGACTTTCCCTATCCATTTGGTCCCAAACTGACAACATGATTCTACCATGTTCAGCCTGAAGACAGGATTCAGCAAGAGTAGCACAAAACACCCAAAGCCATTTTCTCACAAGAATTATCTGTTCAAGTTCAGGAAGACAGAAAAAAATCCCAATTTTCTGCTTTCATTTGTCTCACAGAAAATTTCAGTATCTAATTTTTCTCCATTCTCACAAAAAATCTTTGGAAATCTTTTTCCAACATAATGGAGATTCTGCACTTCAATCAGTTAACTGCAAACCAGTTTCACAACAAAGCATTAATATGACACTTTCTACAAAAATGCTTGGCCAAAACCTGAAAACTTCATTAAGGTTTTACATTTAAAAATGACATTTGAGATGATCTATTCTCACACAAGTATTCTAGGCAAATCTGATCCAACCTTTCCATTTTTAATAGGCTTGATGCTTCTGAAACAAAATACACTACCACTTACACCAGAAAAAAGGTAAGTATGAACCAGGTACTAAGACATCACATTTATGTAAAGTCTAACTTACCCTAAACCCAGGTAAAGCTGTAAGTGGAAAGCCTTCAGGAAATGCCAATATATGGAAGCAACACTGCCCCAATCTGGGTTGACAAGACCACACTTTAGGGGATATTACTACAAGGTAGAGAGAATTCGTGTAGCAGAAAGAAAGGGCAACTTGAGGATCTTCCTTGAGGAAGAAATGCAAAAGGATTTTTAGAAGGAGATTGGAAGTTACAAAAAGGAAAGGCAGATAATAATGTGCCAAAGACATGGCAGAAGAGGAAATCAAAAATATCAACACAGAAATAGCAAAATCAAAAGAGAAATACATAGCAAAGTAAAACTTCACAGGACTTTTCTGTCAAGAAGCAACAATTAAAAAATTAGAGAAGAAAACACCTTCTAGCAAATCTTAATATAAAAAATTATGGAAGTCCCCAAACGCTTAATGTTATCCTAAAATCTGCTCCATCTTGCTTTATTTTATTAGCTTGCATAAATCAGAAATGCAATTTCAATCTTCTGAAGTTCTGATATCTCATATTGTCAACAGAACTCTAGCATCAATTTGCTCTCAGAGTGGCAGTCTCCTTAAAATCTGAAAGTAAATGTGTGTCTAAATATGGCAGACAGGAATATTTATTTTTATTTCTTCCAATTGGGTGAAACTGAGGCTTTCTTTTCTCCAGGAAGACGTGTCCTTAGTCACCATAAGAGTACAAGAAAAGCAACCTGAACACAAAGGCATGGTGAAGAAGGGAGACAGGCTAGCAAATTTACAATGTTTTAGAGAAAAAGAAAAAAATACAGCTTGTTTAGGTGACATCGGAAGATTAAATGTGGACAAATATTTAACAATGGAGTGAGAATGTAAGGAGAGGGATTTCAAAGTAGGAATAGAGAAAAATATGCAGAAAAATAATATCAGGAAAAGGTGTAGACCAGAAAATACTGAGAAGAAATATCAGGAACCCTGCCAAAAGAGAAAACTGTCAACTTAATTGATCTTGAACCTATTCCAAAGGCAGAGAGGAATGGATGATGTAAAGCCATTACTGAGCAAGAAGGAAGAAGAGATGTATGTTAATCTTTTATTCCTCCTCTTCCAAATTCCAATAGGCTCCAAAGTATGCATGACTTTTTAAAAATCCAACATTTATCAGAGTTCTTCTATTCCCATCCTAGTCACAAGCAAATATTGAAAAAAAAAAAAAAACCACAAGAAAATGCAAAAAAATTTGAAGTTATACATTTAACCATTGCTCCTCTGGTTAGTTCTTTTTTTCCTTTTTTTTTAATAGTGACATTTAAAAAAACACAAAACATTAGTTCAATATTACAGTACAATCCCAACAATATTTTGAGGGGTATTATTACTGTATGTGCTGTTTTAATAGAAAATGGATAGCAAGAAAGATAAAATCACTTATATAAAGCACCAAGGATCCCTTTCGTACCTTGTCTGCTTAAAGCTATCTGCATTTTCTTTACAATTCAGATTCCACATATGTAAAAATGTGTACCAGAGTAAGCTAAACATTAAGGTTTTGGGCACTGTCAATATGTAGCTGCATCACAGATAAGGCAATGCCTGTCTTGCTTTATCATCCCTTCTCACTCATTCCTCAGCTGCAAGCTGATTGTTATGGTATTCTCCAAGATTAAGAAAAACCTGATTATTTATATAGAAGACAATTTGCTTGAATCAGAATTTCCCAAGCTGTGTGTAGCCTAAACTAAAAAAAGCATCTGCAGAATGCTTTATTGTTGAAAGTTATATGCATGAATTTTGTCTTGTGGGTTCTCAGTCATATGCACCTTCTCTAATTGAGATGCTACAATTGTTTACTATGGGGTGTCTTTTTTTTAATACAGAAATTGAAATTTCAGAGGACCGAGATGTCTAAAACTGCAAATAGTACTTAACATGACCTGGGTCCTTGGTATAATGGGTATGGACTGCAGTGAAAATATCAGAGGAAAAGGAAAATAGCTATTTAATAAGAGCAGAAGTATTTTCCTAATCAAAGAATCTACTAGCCAAGGCACAGTCTCTGAGTCTAGACCCATACAAAGTGAGTAATACAAAAAGACAGTTTAAAGAGAAAAAAAAAAAAAAAACAAAACAGCCAGACAGGGACAAGGACATTAGAAATGGCAGAAGTTCAGAGGCATTCACATTCATCAAGGTTTCAGTCCCTTTCCACTTCTCAGAGCAGACATTTGCACAATGGGCAAACTGAGCTAACTTAGCCATTTCAGAGTAAGTGTGGTCTTCCCACAAATACTTTTGTCCATTTTAGCAGAAGCAAAATATTATATTAGTCTTTCAACCTGAACTGTTATTTTATTGACAAATGTCTTTTTTTCAAATGAGAATTGTTCATGGTCTCAATGTTTTAAACCAGTGCCTTCTGTTTACACTACATACTATCACACTGTTCCACTGTAATTATATACTTGGGAGGAAGAGGTCAAGGATCCTTACCTCATTTCAACTGAGTATCAAAATAACGTGAGACTTGTAAGTGTGGCCTCAGTCAAGAGTTTGTAACAAGACACAATTAACAAATTAAGTTGAATGCACTTCACATGTTTTGAACCTCCATACAAACAACAGTGCAACATCCTGTCAAACAGACCAAGCACTGAAACATAACCAAAGTGACCAAAGAGATGGATGAGTCCTACACTTCACTGGCATAAGAAGTTAGGCATTAGAGATGACCCTTGCCTCATACAATCATTCAACTAAGGAAGTGAAAACTTGTATTCTAATTCAATGTGGACAGAACCTTTCCTGTACAAAGAAGAAACAAAAAGCTTAATGAGAAAAGTAAATCTGGATGGATTCTGTAAGCTTTCAGTTTGAGTAGAAAACTGTAAATGATAATAATTTCCACCCAAAAGGAATCAAGAAAACTTAAAATCTAATGATCAGCTTCGAGAAAAAATTCTATGTAAGAAAGTATCAGTTCTTCAATAGAAATTTTTAGGTATCCTTTTTAAAAATGCAATAAAAGGCATAATATATATATAAAAACAGAAAACATGACTCCTACATTATCAAAAAACTGCAATTTAGCTGAAAGGGGGAATGGAAAGCAGGATGAGAAGAAACTTTCCTATGCAATCTTATATCACTTAAATACAATTTATTCATTTCTTCAGTTAAGGTGTTTTACAAACAGGTTGTAATTGTGTTATCCTCTTAGCACATCACGTAGCTCACAGAATGTTAAGTGGAGCAGAGAAAAAATGTTGAGAGACTTTAGAAGTAAGGGAAACGTCTCAGGAAAAGGAGTTGAACAATGCTTGCCACATATCAGCATGCTTGTCGACTGACTGAAAACAAGCCTGGAAGCAAGAAAGCTCTTGCTTTTGAATTTCCTATATATTTAAGTACCTTATTACTATTTTTAACATGATATATTGCTTTGATGAAATACAGAAGTCTAATTATCTGCAAGTTATACAATAAATTTAAAATTATATATACTCAATCAGTTTTCTGGAGCAACTACGTTTTACTAGACTGTCAAGAGTAACCACATAATTTGAAATTGGATGCTTTAGCAAAACAGCATGGGTCATGAAGCTCTCAGAACAATTAAAATAGACATGGGGAGAAGTAGTAGGTTTTTTTTCCCAACTGATGATTTCAAATAAGCCCTCTCCTCTCTTTGTGCAGTTACAAAAACAGTATCATTAAAACTCAAAGAAATATTTTCAAGCATTTCTTATATAAATGTTTTATCACTTTTTCTTAGGGGATGAAACTGCATATTTTCAAACTCACAAGATAAGCATTCAGGAAAATACACAAAGTATTGACAATTAGAAAGTTTTATACTATAAAACTTAATTTGCAAAGTCCTCCTGCTCCACAAAAGTTAGTTAATGCAATAGCATCTTTCCATTTTGAGAAACAGGGTACTTGATGTCAAGTTATTAAAACCATCTCAGAACAAATAGCACAGATTTAGTATTAAAAAGAAGCTCTAAGTCTCAGGGTAAATCTTCTTTTGAAAGCATTTATTGATCTTTCCTTCACCACACTGTTCACCATTTCTGTAAAGCAATACATTTGAGAATGGTGATGTAAACAATGAATAAGTCACAATGACAAGTGGGTAATAAATAATGACTGACAGAGTTTCAGAGAACACAGGACTGGTCTCCAAAGGATAAGGGTAATCCTAAAGGTGGCCAAAAGGGTTACTGTAGCACAAAACCACCAAAGTTACTGAAAATCTGCAGCGGTCTAAAGAGTTAGGGCATGTGAAAGAAGAAAAAAAAATACTGGGCAAACTGTAGCACAATGAAACGTGACTATATGAACAAGAAAGTTTAATAAATTAACCCCAGTAATTATAAATCAACAGTGTTTAGCTCTGTAAAATCATAAACCTTACAATTTAAACTCAAGATCTACAAAACATTATATATTTATATAGATTAATCCTGATACATTAGCCAGGGAACACAGAAGTTGAAAAAAGCCAAGACAACAAAGCCAGTTAGTTTAATGTGCCTCATGGATGATATATTCTATAATAAACTGCGTCTTCATGAAATACAAGGGTATCACTGTTCTAGATACCAAAAGTACACTACAAAGAAAAAAAAAAAGGGGGGGCTGTGGATAATACAGAAGACAGCAAAGCAAAATGCCTAAGGAATGTAGAACAAACAGGTCTGTAAGATAATATTTCAAAGGAAAAGTGCTGTTTTCAGTTCCTAACTCTTCAGTATCTACTGTCATTTCGCTGTAATTTTATCAATATTTCGGGAGGATATTATCTATATTTCTGGTGGTTATAAAAACAGGCCATCGAGTAACCAAGTAAAGCCTAAATACCAATGTTTTCCTTTAAAAATATAATGTCATCAAAGATTCTCTCATGTGATCAAGTTCAAGAGAAACAATGTTTTAAAAGTAAAATAAAAAAAGTCTTAGAAAGAATACCCTAAAAAAAAAAAAAGGAAGTCTTAAAACTTAAATATCATCATAAAGGCATAATAATATGCCCTAGGGTCATAAAAAAAGTCTCATAAATGTCTCCAGTAAGAAAAGTCAGTATTTCTTTTGCTATGTCAAATAATGTTCCAATTTAGATTGCAGTATTTGTTTTTCCTCACATAACTAGTGTTATTATGTATGAAATATATACCCAACATTCAGTCTTCACATTTTTTGATATTTCAAAATTAAAGAAATACCAAAAATGAAAATTAAGACAATCATCAGAAATACTCTCAACTACTCTCCATCACCTTAGATTTTATGAAAGGACATTTGAAATTTATTTAATGATCTTAAGCAAGTTATTTGAAAACAACTACTTTCAACTATAGATTTTCCTTAAACATATACTCTATTAAAGATTTCAGACACAGATCACATAATCCAACTAAATGAGAAAAAGCATGGTACTTTAGCGAGAGGTAATGATTATAGAATGGGGTAAACTCATCAATATTTTAAGCAAAAACATAAAAGTATGTGGACTAAACACAGCATTTCCTATAAGTATCTGCACTGGCTGCTTTGTCACTTCTTTGCCCAGTTTTGGTAAATTATGTCAGCTCTCAGTAGACAGAAAAGCTGTAATGCACTGCCTCCAGTATTGTAATCGATATTTATCACTATTTTAATTATGCTGAATCTTAATTGGCAAGTTTCATTGCAATAAAACACACTTTATTAATTTTTCCAAATTGACAACATCTTATCTATCTCAAACATTAACAGTTTAAAACTAAAACCTTCTATCCCTGCTAACCAGATCATACTTATAACAGATCACCTGTATTTGTTTTCTTAATTAAAATGGTATTTTAATGAAGAATTCATTTTCTATGCAAAATTCCCACCAACAGACGTATTGTAAGACACATTTATTTAAAAAGAGTGAACTGTGATGAAGTTCCATTAAAAACATTAAAATAATCTCAAAGTATCAATTTAAAGTAGAAATTTATATTGTCTTTTTTTTTTTTCCTAATACCTTTCTACTTCTGAAATTTCATTATATTATTGGATATAATATAGTAAATATAGGCTATTTTCTGGATTAGTCACTGCACATTATGCCATAATAGTTGCTTCCTCCAGTAACATTTCAGTATAAAAATATCTTGTGGCAAAAAGTAGACATATGACTACAGGCTAATAATTACCCATAAAATAGAAAAAAAATCAAAGCTTCTACACACTACACTTCTGAAGGATCTCACCGCCAAATTTAATATTAAATTAGTCCTCCTCATCATTTATTGCCATATCTCAAATATTGCAAGTGGTTTGTGATGTATTATTTACTCCACCAAAATTTCCACCACTTGTTACACATTAAAACAGGTCTTCAAAAGTAGAAAGCTCATGCATTTATCCATCTACTGTTCCAAATGAACTAAGGCATGTGGTCAGTCATGTGCTTTACACAAATCATTAGAGATACAGGCATGTTTTGAATAGCCATCTATGGTTACATCATTAACTATAATTTACTGCAATGACTTATGAATTTCATTTCATGGAAGTCCATTAAGAGTGTGTTCTACATGTACATTAACACTCCCCATCATAAAGTAAGCCATTTAACTTTTCAGAGAGTGACTTTTATGATGCTGTTACAGAAGCAACTAATTGTAGTTAAAGCATTTATTTTTTAAAAGGTCATTCTTTTTTATTGCAGTTTATAATATTTAAATGGCAGCTCATGGGTGTGAATGTGCACATATGAGAATGCAGGGATCATGTGTGTTCAATACTGAACCTGTCCAACAAGTTCTGCAGAAAACACAGACTAAAAAGTTATTTGCATATTAAGCTACAATGAGTTAAAAGAGAAATCTAAATTGTAAATGAGTTTTGGAGACAAATCAATGCTAATGAACAACAATTACTTCAGTCACTGTGTGAATTAAAACAACATCATTAATAAAGCTTAGGTGCTCTGCTGGCAAGCATGTCTTTAGTCCCTGGCAGATCATGTAAGATCTAAATTAGGAGAAATAGCAAGCACAAAGGAAGTACATTTAAAATTATTTTGTTTTGAAGCTCCACTTCAAACAAAAGCTTCAGGAAAGCCTACAAACTCAGAAAATCCCATCCAGACATTTTAACGACTGCCTTGAATGAATGCCTCATAAAATATCAGATTTGCACTAGATAATGACAGAAGATCTTATAAACCTAGAAGATGAGTCAGAACAGCCTCTTTTGTTCCCTTTCTCGCATATGAAACAGTCAGTGAAAAATCAGAATCTTTCCTTAAGAAAAAAGGGGCTTTTCTTTGAGCTTAAAATAACTCTAAACATCCTGTTCTTTACCTAAATGCTCAAAACCAGCTGCAGGTAGTAACCATGTAGGGAGAAACTACAGAGGGCACTGTTGTATCAGTTTTTAAGTTATGATGGTGATAGGGCCCAAGTATAGAAGATTGTCAGGAAAATAAATAACTGACTAAAGAAAAAATCCGGAGTTAGGAGAGCATGCAAACGCATTAAACCTAAAACAATAATAAGGCAAAAACATTGAAGCTGTATTTCTGAAGGAAAATGGACTGAAAGAAAAGTTCACGTAACAGACTGTCAGGCTGATAGGAATACTGCAGTGCACACATTTGGCATTTTCCTTTGTAGTGCTTTCTATGGAAAAGGTAACTAATCATAGTGCCGCCTTATCCTTTGCAAACAGCAACCTATTACTGGAATCCCACTCATAATCAATATGAAAATGAGTGATGAGTGTTATGCAATTCTTCCACAGGCAGAATTTATCAACAGAAAGAATATCTTCACATTATACGGTCCTTTCATAGTGTAAAAGGCCAGTTCTCTTTTATTCCTTTTCATGACACTTACAAATCAATCATTTATATTTTGAAAGCAGTAACATTGGTGCAATATTAAATTAAATTAAATTAAATTAAATCCCACCCTTTCCAGAAGAAGTATGTTTAAATATACCAATCAAAACCAGCAAGAGTCCAGCTGAAAATAATGTAACCCTGAAAGTGCTGTAGGCTTGACATTCATATGAAAGGGGAAAGTATGTTAAATAAGTCAGCATAAATACCTTAGTAAATCTATGCAAAATTATTTTTATATAACAAATGGGCTTCAGAGATACAAATATTTATGAAAACAAATTTGATAAATGTTTTACTGTTAGCTTACATGAAAGTCTGCCTGTCTTTGATCTCATTTTATTACAAATAACCCCAGTTACGTTTTTTAATGTAATAAATTTTGAAATGTATTTTAGCACTGCCTAATAAGAATTGCAAATAATACAAAACAGCCAGCTACAGAACAGTACAGAACAATGTTTTTTGCATTTTTCATCTTTATATTTTAAAAGCATTATTAAGATGTGAATTATGAAACAGAAGTACTGAAATAAGATATGGATAGTATCAATCAATTAATGAGACTTCAGAGAAGAAAAGCGTTACTTTTTTTCCACAATGTGGTGGCAAAACCCACAAGCAGCATGTTTTGCAGTACTACAGCAAAAAAACACAGGACTTTTATGAATACTGACTCAAACTCACATTTAAAGAGTACTACATGGAAGGTAATTTGAAATTAAGTTAGGCAAAACCAAACAATAAATGTTAACAGAAAAGATGCTCAAGGAAATGAAACATACCAGAAAATTGTCTAAAGCTATGTGAATTAATGAACAAAACAAACAGAATCAAAACCACAGACGGTGCCTGTGGATACTCACTCATATCCACATCCATAAGAACTGTGATGGTAACTGTGAAAGAATTGCGTCTCTTAAGCATGAAAAGACAGATGTACTACATGAAAGGAAACTGCCACAGAAAATGAAAACCTAATTTTTTTTAAAAATTGCAAAACCAGACAACATAAATATATTGACTAAGACAGACCTCAGTTCCCTCACAGACACTGAGACCTAGAACTTCTAAGTGATTTCAGTAATTGTTTCAAGAAACTTATTAACAGAAGATAAAACAAAAATTTATGTTCATGTCAGAAATGGGTTTCCTCCAGGTTTTGCCACTTCTGCCTTCGAAGCAGGCCCTGTATATGCAATGCTAAGTGGAAAAGTTTGCTAAATTTCAAATTCATACATGTTGTCTTTAGCCTAATTCTGTTCCTAAACCAGAATTATTTTAAAATTGCTTAACGTTATACCAGTCTAGTAATCTCTTTCCATCAGCATTGTTTCTGGCAAAGTTTTGCTAAAATAAAGTTTCCTCTTATTTTATTGTTTCCAGCTGATTTATTTTATTGTTGATAAAAATTTCACTAGTATTACTTTTATACATATTTTTAAGTGTATATGATTGCAGGCAGACAAGCAGTTTGCACATGTAAAAAACCTAACAGTTTGTTAGATACAGAGTATTGATAAAAGAAATGCATAAATGTCTATTAACCTACTACATACACTCTATGACACTAGGTGAAGTTCTCAAGGCATAAAACATGTTCCTTCTTTGTAAAACTTAACTGCATTTGAAGGCAGAAATTGGCATGCATTCCTAGAGACACGCAATTGGATACAAATGGAGCTGCTTTGGAGACTGTTGCGTCTATGCACATCACTTAAATACAATTCAAACGATGAAAAAAGTTTTGATAATGTTTACAAAATTGACTTAAACATCTTAATGCATTTTTCCATTTAACTACAATAATGAATGCCAAAATGTTACTAGATAACTCTCTAAATATTCAAGATATTTAACAAGATATTTAAGGTTCCTTTCTCCCTATGCAATAGAACACATTAAAACCAATTTTACTATCGTAATTTATTCAAAGCTTGATTATGAGCAATAGCTGTGAGAAGAAATACAGCATTGTTGATTCATATACAAGCATTTCACTTAACTGCATTGGATAATAGATGTGCTCCTAAAGGAGTATAAAAGCAAAGTGATTAGAAGTCATTACTGTTAATTAGCATTCACTTTACATTTATAGGGATGAACCTTTTCTGTGTTGAACAAATGGAAAGCTTTTAACTGAAAGTCTATCAAACCTGGTCAAGGTAGGCACTGAAATAAATGTCAGTGACCAGTAAGCTGAATTCAAAACAACAATAACAAAGAAGGCAAAACAAAATCTAAGGATGTATCATCATCCAATTAGTGAGATTCAGTTTTTAAACAGGAAAAGGTCTGAAGGGAATGAGCAAAACTGGAAACTCATACTTCACATTCTGCAATCTTACTGATAAAAGGAGGAAATGTGTGTTTATCAAACTTGCTGCGAGTGCACGGTTCATTTGGCGTCCTGTAAACAATGCCTGGCTGCCCATTCCCAAATGCATGTGAGAATCTTGCAACCCAGAACATCATATTCAGCAGGCAAGGTCACACTAGAGATGCCCTGGAAATGGGAAATTAGGAAAACCTGGCAATCAGAGGTTTCAAGCTGACCAGAAAAAGCCCTCAGGGTTGCTTACCATCTTTCACCACCAGCCTGACTGTCTCTACTTATTCAGTATTAACACAACAAGACAGGGAGCGAGTGGAAACAACTCCACGCACCTAACAGGGAGAAATACAGTGACTTTTTTGTTTACATAAAGCTCAACACTTCTCACAGTTAAGAAACTACCTTAAAGACATTGCCAAAGATCTCCTTCTAAAAAAAAAAAAAAAAATTAAAATCCAGACCCTGCCTGAACTGGTCAGATGAGACACACAGAATTTCAGGCATCCTACTGATTAAAAAATTTCCTTGTTCCCATATAATTTTAAAATCCATACAACACCCCCCCCAACAACTAAATAAACCCTGTGTTTTGAATGAAACAAGATACATAATTATTTTTACACTGCTTAAATCACTCCCAACAATGCAATTACTTCTTACTCACTTCCCTTCATTCACATTTTTTTTCACTGCGAATGACAACAGTCATTCCCGAGGTGGAGGCAGCTATGGAACTCCAATCCAGAATTAATTAAAAGAAAAAATAACACATTGATTAAAAAATTTAATCATTTAACACAATAAGGGCAAAGGGACAATTCAAATCCTTGCAGATAAGAATTTACTCATTATAAAAGTGGAGGAATCAAGTCTATGAAAAAACACAACGAATATTTTCTCTCTCAAAAATAAAATCTTATTTTATCAAGAAGCACAGTTATTTATTTCTTGTCAGTATAGGCAACCACTTCATACAATTTCTAAAAGTTCCCATTTAACTTGCATGTTTTAAGACAAAAAGAACTATGCTAGGAGATGTGGTCTCCAAATGTTCATTAAATCTACATGACTACTAGAGGCCCAATCAATAACTGTGATTGTTTTATCTACCACGGTTTCCCTCAACTGGGCATTGAAGATTTTTTACAATTTTTTTTTCAATACTTATGCTATAATTTCACTTGCCATACAAAAATTCTGTATTTGAACTGTTGAATTAGATATAAAGATAATCTTATCAATATAGCAAGGGCACAGTGATTTGCAATAATCACAATGTAGGCAAAAAAAAATTATGGATGAGTGATTATTTTGGAAATTCAGTATAAAGAAAAGTATCTCTTTGTATAATTTAATCTTTCCCCAAAATATTGAGAAATACAACTCTGAGGTATTAATCCATATATCTACAGATAATTAAAATCATAACAGGAAAAGACCAGATTTTCTTCAATGAAAACATGGGAGATTAGTAGAACAGAACTCTTCTGCACACCTCTGAACTCTCTGAATCCTTTAAGTGAGAGGAGAAAGCTCCCTACTTTTTCCTTTTACCAAAAATAATTTGGTGAAGAGCATGCTGAGGACCTCAGATTACAGATTCTTCAAGTCAATCAGGATTCCACAACTAATAATTATTTGGCCTCTTTAAGACTCCAAAGAAATTCTGTGAACCTTGTTCGTATGAGTTAAGACTAAACTACTAGTCTTTATCATGTACATACTACAACTGAAGGCACGTATACCATACAACTAAAAACCAAGTGATTATTCTTATATACTTTTCAGTTTCTTTTATAATATGAGTCTTG
Organism: Vidua chalybeata; assembly: GCF_026979565.1. Classification (NCBI taxonomy): domain Eukaryota; kingdom Metazoa; phylum Chordata; class Aves; order Passeriformes; family Viduidae; genus Vidua; species Vidua chalybeata. The sequence continues at coordinate 29,762,360 of NC_071535.1, forward strand.
TAACAGAAGACAATGGAGCAATGCTGTGACAGAATACTATATTACATTTATTCATGTATTTTTCCTGGTAAGAGCACCTAAATCTTTGTACAAAAGTCACAGAAAGCCAGTAATCACACTGAATCTGAGAACTCATTTCACCCATTGCCCACAGCAGCTGAATTCTGGAGAAGGGTAAAAGAAAGACTATTTCCCTAGCATGGAAGACTATTAGCAATATCAAGGAACTGAAAGTTTTAGGTGCCCTATCTGAAGGCCACAAAATAACCTTATATTTCATCCATTCATCTTAAACCCTGAAGAACTGTTTCTGAAGAAATCTCAGGGAGTTTCACTGAATACTGATAGGACCTAAGTTACTTCTATTCCACCTGAATGCACACAGTTCAAGTACTTTGTCTGAGATAAAATATTTTAAGTAACATCTAAAATGGCATTGCTATTGTAATTTTTACTCTCAGACAGGAACACTTTCTGTCTTCACTAAACATCAGACTTGGACCATTGAAAAAAATCATGATCCTGTTCTTAAAAAGTAATTATTAAATACAGGAGTCACATTGTATTATTAAGCTCATTATTTCTGTAACTAAAAAATGTTACTTATTCTTAGTGACTGACTGTTGTAAAATCATTGCTCCAAAATGCAACGATATTTTAGAAAATAAATCTCCTTTTCTTCCATTCCACCTCACTGATGAAATGAAACAGCGTCACAACCAAAGGCTATTATTATTCAAATGTTTCATACATCATATATATCCAATACTAATATTTATTTTTTCAGATGAAAATCAATAGATGATTTAATAATTAATATTGCTTCAGTCCTGAGAACCAATATATAAATTTATTTCAAGTGTACTCCATATTTTTTGAAAGCTTGAACGTTCTAAATCCACAAAAAGGACTCTGACAGAAATAACATGTTGAAACTGAAAATCCACTAAAAATCCATTTGCATGATTTAAAATAAACATCAGGAAATACAAAAAAAACCCCAAAAATTATCAATTTTTAAAATACTAATTTAAGAAAAAGCAATTAAGCACGTTATCAAAAATTTGAAAAAGAAGAGCTAGAAGAAAAACATTTTTACCTAGTTCGAGAATTCTACAAATTACTTCAGCAATGGAAACTTACCAAACAAAGGCAAAGACTTATGGAGTAGATAAGGCAACAAATTTGAAAGAGGACAGAATTGTCTACAGAAAATAAAGTATCTTACATTGGTCTGTTTAGTCTGGAAGCTGCTACAACCACTGCCCTAAACAAAAGCTTAGCCATAGTTTCATGAGATACAGAAAACAATCCAACATTCAACCCATCTAATACCACTTCTGTATGTGCACGCATGAAACATCACTGTATCACTTGAACAAGACCATAATTACGTTGAAAAGGGGACAAAACAGTTAAATACTGCCTCAATTGAAATGTTGTATGAAAGTTTCACAAAAAATGCCTTCATGCTTCAGTCTTTCCTGCCACTAGAGGAAAAGAAATATAGTTTCTCACCATATTTCAAAGACAGTGCCATTATAAAACCCCTAAAAGATAATTCAGGTAACTAAGAAAACTCTAGTGCTTACAGACTTGGCCAGCAAAATCTCCAATACGGACAATAACAAACACGGCCAAACAAGGGTATCAGTAATCCTCATTCAGTAACATTGAGAGGAGAATAAATTATTCTTTAGAGTTCAGGATTTACACGTCTCACGAAGTAAATATTCTACTATGAGGTGAAGACTGCATAGTAAGATATATTTGGACATCATATAAATACTCGGATATGTTTCACAATATGTACTGAATGCAGAATCTAAAACACGGCATTAGGCAACTAAAAATTAGATATAAATTTCCTTTATACCTATCAATCACCTGGGTTTGTGACAATAAAATTAATAGCTTTACAGTCAATGACAGTCAGTATCACTCACTGAGTCAAATGAACTAGAACAGGACTGTTGTCCTGGGTTTTGCAGAACTGTGTTTTGTTTTAATTTTTTACTAAATAAGTACTTGCAATAGAAGCATTCTTTGCCAATGGAAAGTAAGGTACACTATGCGATTTTGATTTAGACACACCTTTCCTGTAGTCCTGGCCCCAAACCATTTGGCTGAAAAAAAGAGCTATGTTATTTGACCAGTGTTTTAAAATTACAATCACTCAAAGATGGGTTTGACAAGGCTTCCACAGAATTCATCCCCTCCCTTCAAGAGAATGCAAATTGACTTCTCTGTTTAAAACTATTAACATCTGGGGGAAAAAACTCCTAAAGCAAAATCCTCAGCGATTAAGACTTAAATAGTAAAGCTGCTAAACAGTAGTTATTAAAAATTGTGAAAAAATAAAACCAGAAAGCTTTCTAAGTTATTGCTAACACAAAGGTAAAAACTTAGTAGTCTTCTTAAAACTAAAATACCACAGTTGCTGTAGTTTATTTCTCCTCATAATTTTGCAATTATTCATCAAAATATATAAGACACTTACTGAAATTTTTGTATCAGAATTTCGATGTTGCATCCCGGATTTTGGGTTTAGGTCGGGGCTCTAATCCACATTTCATAGCTAGGTTGTACAGACATCATTATACAATGTCTAATATTACGGCTCTATATTGTTAATATTTATAACCTGAAGATATCATATAGTGGGCTTAATATTTCTATACAGGAAATAAATAGTTATTTAGTTCCAGACAACATGATAACATCTCTTTCAGCTATAGTTATAATTATCATGTACAAACTTCCAAAGTAGAAGTTGTCAAGATTTAACACTAGCATTAATTTATGTCAGGGATCCATTCCTCCAAAGACAGCAAAAACTGCAGAGGAAGTATCATCTTAATTGCCACTAATTTGCCCATTTTTAATTAAATTTATCAGTAATTTATTGCCTTACCCAGCAGCAGAAAGCTGTTAGCATGCAGCTTTAAGAGACAGTAGATACCAGTCCTTCTAATTTCTAATACTATCGCGGTTCAAAAATAATTTAAAGCTGCTGTATCATATTTCTTTTGATTCCCGTATTGCAGGATATGCACATTCCATTTAAAACCTCTGTGAAGCACTCTATAGCATAATCATAGAATCATTTAAGTTGCAAAATGCCATTGAAATCATTGAGTCCAACCATTAACCTAACACTGCCAAGTCCACCACTAAACCATGTCTCTAGGCACTCAGTCCACACAACTTTTAAATGCCTCCAGAGACAGTAACTCAACCATTTCCCCGAGCAGCCTGTTCCAATGCTTGACACCCCTTTCAGTAAAGAAAAGTTTCCTAATATCCAACCTAAGCCTCCCCAGCACAACTAGAGGCTGTACTGCCTACATGAACTATTCTCCTGTTCTGTAGTCTTTGGCCTATGTTATGTAGTCTACAGGCCTATGATCTTGATTTTACATTAGAAGAAGAGAATTTCCTTGCCAAAAAGTTTACAAGATGCAACATTTGACTCCAAGATCAAGATGGGTCAGGAAGTACTCTGCATTCAAACCACATTCTTAGGTCTTATCTGCAATTTGACTTTTTTTTAACTGAATACAGAATAAAGCCTGAAATATTTAGGTTCATGAATCTCAATCCTCATTTTAATGAAGGAAAGTGAGCTGGAAAATGTGCAATACCTGACAGGAAGACTACAGACACCTTTATCTGAAGTTCATTAAGTAGTCTATACCAGTTTGATCAATAAAATCACATATTTACTTTCTTTAAAATAGCAGTTATGATTTTCTGAACAGTGTATTGGTTTTAATAACTGCACACTGCAGTAATCAACACAATTAGCTAGAATGGACACAGCATGCTCACTCAAACACTGTAGAAAACCTCTAGAGTCAAGGTTTTCTATTTTTTTCAATGAGGTTTAATTTAGTATTAGTAGAAATAAAGTACTATATGAAAAATTTTGAAAAATATCAGAGAATAAATTTTAAGTGGTTTAGAAAGTGGGCTCATTGTGTCTCTTTAATTCATTTTATAGCTAAAAAGGATTGATATATGTTATTGCAATTGTGTCATATATTAGAATATAATCACAGGGCTACCAGGATCAAAACCATCATTGTGAAACATTCTGTAATACTTGGAGAATGACATGCAACATACAAACAAGTAACAGATTCTGGTTTAGACATCATAAGTGTACTCAAATGGAAATGTCTAGACATGACTTCCCACACATTGACAAATGCACAAAACCCAAAAGATCTCTCATTACAGTAATCAAGCAATACATTATTACAGGTGCAAAATAAGCTAAATATTCTATTCACAGATGATTGTCACAATTATGTTTTTTGTTGTACATGCCAAGCTCCTGTTACAGGTGTTTTCATTAAATAGGAAAAAGGTTTTGGCTTGAAATGAGGACTAATAAGTGTGTTTTACAGTGGGGGGAAAGGAATATAGTTATGCCATACATTTACAGTGCAAGGAAGAATAAAGGAATAGAAATAAAACCTGTGAAAGTCTTCAATTTTTTTCTAATAGTTTTCCTTAAATACCTAAGTGAATCATTTACTTAAATTCATAAATGAATTAAGCAATATAATTATCCCCTACTATATAATTGCTTTCAATCAGCATACCTTAACAAGTTTCATGAGCTGGTAAAGATCTTCAACCTCATCTTCCTGGCATGCAGTATACACTCTTCCAGTATTTACACTGGTACCTTTTATAAAACCACGATAGAGTGGCAAATCCAATGCATCAGCATATAGGTCAATGGCGTGGTGTCCTACTGTCTGATACATATAGCTGTCCAATTCATCAGTCTGCCCTGCCACAATTAAGAAACAACCATATTAGCTACATTGTTGCAACAATTACAGATAATCACAATACTACAAAGTACTGAGAAAATCTAAATGTTAATATTTTTCAGTTCACAAACAGATGTTTGGTGACAACACCACTATAAACATGGAAAGAAAAAAAATAGATTTCTCCACCCAACAGACGTATGGAGAGGAAGACATCTGTCACAAACATGCTGCCTATTTGCAAATTGTGGTGCCTTTCCTTCTTCCTGCTTCATCCAAAAAATCTCCTATCGATTCAATTCTGCTTCCATTCACACGGTAATTTTAATAGGAACACAGGTCAGAGGCACAAACTCAGATGTATTTCAACATACTCAGGTAAGAAATTTGTAATGTACTGCAACACTGAGAACAAGCTGTAGGTTGTCAAAATTTACAAAAACTTAACTATTAAAATTGTTATAATGGTCATCACAAAACGAGACTATCTCTGCTTAGGTAGAATAAAAGTAAATCACTATAATGCTTTGACTCTGTTTAATGAGCAAAAAGCTTATTTCCTTAACCATGAGAAAAAAATTAACCAGATTTTCTTACAAGCAGTTTGTAGCCAGCAGATAAGGAAAAAGCAGCTAAAAATGCAGGTATCACAAATGAGAATTACATCACAAACTATACAATAAATCATTTACACGTAATTTTTTTCAGATAATATTTCTAATAGATTGATAAAGTAATAAATCATTATTGGTGAAATCTCCACTTTATTGCAAACTAACGCAATTCACTATTTTAATGCTTATTTGTAACTCTGGTACTTCTCTGAATTTACATAGAGACATTTCAGAGACATATACAGCATTTCTGCTGTATACCTGTGTAGCACATCTTGCAAAGAAGAAGGTCTGTAACTGACCAAGATAACTAATTTGTGATGTAAGAATTAGGTCAGTCACCTTTGATGCCACACAACAGATATGGTTCTGTGCAAAACAGACAAATCCAAACCCCTAATCACAATTAACCAACCTAGACCAGAAGAGTAGATTTAAAGGAAATTTCAGTGATTTCAACATACATGAACATGACAAGCTCTTTAAGTGATATTCTGCTTGGCATACACAGTTTCTTTATTAATTGAGACTCTCCAGGCAACAGTGGTACAAGATAAAATAAAAAGAATGGCATAGAATCTACTATTGCCTGAAGCACCTCAATTAACTTTCTATAAAATTTCCAACTACATACTTAAAGAGAGCATTTTATGATTTTAATGACAATATTCTACATTTCTGATGAGGATAAATTAGTTTGAAGACAACATATTTCAACAAGATTAGAGATTATTATGTCCTAGCTACCCAGAAAATAAATTTTTCCTATACTCTCCTAGCATTTGCCAGTTCTGCCTGTGACTCATTTGCGATGGCAGTTCCCTTTTTCCTTCCCTTTCTGTGTACCCTCCTACTATAAAATTACCAAAGACCATACTTAACTGCTTAACATATGTTGAACAGTGAAACTAGTTAACATACTTTATACTTTAGCGTTCTCCCCTACCAACTGGAAACAACTCACGTGCTTTTCCAGTCTCACTTCAATTTGTACTTCAGTCCAATATACAAATACTTAGTTCACCCTCTCACCTCACACTGACTACCTGAGTTTCTCCCATCCTTTTTCACAGAAATAAAGTGGAGCCCATGAGGAACTGATCAAAAAATCATTCCAGCCTAAAAGGAATGAAAAAAGCAGGAAAAATACATGCATCAAGGTCAATTCCAACCCACATCAGGTCCTCAATGCAGTTCACAGATGTTGAGGTAGAATCATAGAGAAAGACACACAAAGATAAAAATGGATGAGCAGCAGCACAATGGCACATTTTTGGCAGCTGGAATGGTTTACAGCATTTAGTTTAGCACCAGTTTAGAGCACTTCTAGAAGTACAGTGCTAGTTTTGGTTGATGACATCATATATCAGCTTTTAGTATTTGTGCTACTGACCTCACACAACCCCTTTGTTTACCACCAGGATATCAATATTCTCATTTTCAAATTGTGTAAGCCTTTTTTTAATTGATGTTCTCTTCTTGTGGGCTTTTTTTCCCTTTAAGGTAAAATACATTTAATACATCTTCATAGCATTTTCTTTTTTATACCTCTTTCAAGTTTCTATACTGGCCTTCAATATGCAAAACCAGAAAAAAACATATATAGGAACTTAATTCCGACGTGGTTGTGATTCCGTTGTTTCTAATCTATTTTTAAAAAAAATTCCTGTAAGAAATGTGTCTTTCATACCTGTATCTTCAGCAGGTCTTAAATTGGCTAGAGCAACAATCTGATGCCCAGCAGCAACACACTGCATCATATTGTAACAACTGTCCTTCCCACCACTGTAAAGAAAAGAAAATAGTGGCAATTAAAAGTATAGAAAAAAGTTTTAGCCCCTTATAATTTTTAACTAGCTGTTCAAAAATAAGTATTATCAGAGCTGTTTATAAAGTTTTGAAATATGAAAAGCTGTAGAATAGTAAGAGTAGAAAAAGAATTATTTCACCATACATTTACTACCTATGTATAGTGCCTAAATACAGTAACCATGAAGCACATAAAGAGTTTTGTATTTTACTATTAATCTCAGAGATTACATGAAGAAGAGCCACTGACACTGGAATGTCTTCAAAGACTGTCTTTTATTCCAGAGATGAAATACTCTGTACTCATGACTAGTTAATTTGGATCAAAACCCCAAAATCTGCTCCAGCGAGTTGCCAGAATTAGTAATCCTTTTAAATTAGGTCTGTCATGCAGAGGTGACGCCTAGGGACACATTTTAGTGGTGGACTTGGCAGTGTTAGGTTAATGGCTGGACTCAATACCTTAGAGGTCTTCTCCAACTTCATTGATCCTATGTCAGGAATAACATTTCTCCTTCATGGGATATGTTGCCTAAACCTTCAACATTTTGAACATACTGGCCATTCTCAAAAACTTTAATTATTACAGTAGTTTCAGTTGACACTGCATAGAACATATGAATTTTTACTGCATTTCACTGCAAATAAAAATTAATAATGCTAGTAAAAAAATATAAAAGCAACATAACCATACTCTTGTTTGAGGCCAACACAGAGAATACAATTTATTTTGACATTAGCTCAAGATCTACAGGAACCTTTTCTGCTATCAGTGAGGAAAGAATCCTGCTCTCTTGATGTAACTGAAAAATTATCTCTATGGATTTTAAACAATAGAAAAAGAAACATCACAATCTACAATAAAAATGCTCTAGAATACACACTGCTTAAAAGATCCATGTTCAGACTCATGGCCTTCGAAATACAAATGCAGGTGGAGATTCTATGCAGCTTCTTTAAATGCCAAGGCACAAAAACCATGGCAGGAACTGCAACAGAGATCTATACAAGCTCTGTAAAACTGCATTTTGTTTTAGAATCACTGAGACATGCACAGGAGAACACAGAGTACAAGCAGTCCTCCCTACGATAGACCATTGTGTTCCTTGCGGTCACACTATTACTATTGCTACCTGAAAGGGAGTTGGAGCAAGGTGGGGCTTGGCCTCATCACCCAGAAAACAAGTGAAGAACAACAGGAAATGGCCTCAAGCTGCACCACGGGAAGTTCAAGTTGGACATCAGGAAGAATTTCTTCATGGGAAGGGTTGTCAAGCATTTAAATGGGCTGCCCAGGGAGGTAGTGCAGTTACCACCCCTGGTGATGTTCAAGAAATGACTGGACATTGTGTGAAATGACTGGACGTGGTGCTCTGGTCTAATTGACAGGTGGTGATCAGTCAAATGTTGAACTTGACAATCTTGGAGGTCTTTTCCAAACAAAATGATTCTGTGATTTTGAAATAAACTTCTTCAGAATTTCCAGCTTTAAGCTCTCCCTTTTATCTAGCCCTCTATGCAAGAGCTTGAAAATGCCCTAGAGAAATGTAACCCTTTAGCTATTCCCCTCAATCTCTGCTTTTATCCATGCAAAAATTCTGTATGCCGTCTTTAATTTGTTGTGTAATTCAAACCTGAAGTATCAATAGTGTAAAACGTGGCATCCTTTTGTACTTAACACATTTTCATAAAGCAGTTGCTTCTGTTTCAGTGCTAAAAAGTAAATATAAATATGATTGATTCCTACTTTGAGGGTCCATCTCTACTTAACATTCTTCTAATGCATACCAGCAACTTCCTTCTAACCTATATACAGATGCAAAAAAAAAAAAAAATTCAAAATCATACATTCATTAATTTTGGACACTGTTCTTGATAGCTTCATAATTTGAACTTCCAGGCTTAATAGTAATGAGACAAAGACTCTTTTCTTTCTGAATTACTTGATGCTAAAAAAATAAAAGTCTCCCACTAGTTCTGATTTCAGCTATAAACAGCACTTCAGAAAAATAATTGTATGACAATAGACAATTGCCTATGCTGTTTACAGCATTTTAATATTTTTTTTTAATTGAAATCAAAAATTAAAATGTCACTGGAATAAATCTATTCATCCTTTCAATTAATTTATATGTGTATATATATACATATATATATATATATACATATAAAGACATTTTAAGATGCATATTGATATCCATATTGCTTACATTAGCCCACTAGTTAGTAGGTGGAAATCTGTGCTCACTGAATCACATGGTACTGTGCTGTTATTTATTCTCTGTATTATTTACCATAGCCCTAAAAACTACCAGTACCAAGAAACAAACGAAATAGTGCCCACCTACAAGCCTTCCAAACTAAAGGTAAAACAGAATATGGTTAAGACCAATGAAACCAGACAGCCCATGCCCATGGGAGGAAGGTGAACTCAGAACAGTCCACAGAAAGGAGATGAAGACAAGTACTGAGATAGTCTGGGGACCCCTCTCAATTCCCAGCATAGAAAAAAAAATCACAAGGCTCTTTTGTAGAAAGCTCAAAAGTGAGGCCAACCAGGTTTCTGCAAGTATGTTAACAGGCAGGCTTATAAACAAAATACCAGAAGAAAAAATACTTGGGTAACCGTGAAGATATGAACCTATAAAAGACTTCTGAGCAAAATTCCTTTCTATAGACAAGTATAATCACTTACAGTTAAGAAAATTCTAGAAGAATTTTAAAGAGTTGAAAAACACCATATTTCAGGTTGAAGACTGGCTTTTAAATGTCTATTATTTAGCACAAAACAAAATGCAGGGTTTACCCCATAAATACCCCCTTAAAACAAGACTATCAACTTTTAGTGTGGCCAACATTCTACAAGAAAAAAAAAAAACAGGTTAAAGTAGTTTCATACATAATCCTGACCTTTGCAAAAGTAAGAAGCACTTTTCAAATACTTTTCTCCCCCCTCTGATCTTTGCCTAGCTCTATTACAAAGACTTCAGACACTTTGATGTCTCTTTAAAACTCTTCTTAAAACTATTACTGAAACTAAATCCATCCTTGTAAAATAGACCATTAAAATAGCAATTGTGTTAGAAACCTGTTTATAGGATTTTATTCCATCCTGCCTTTTAACACATTCCTCTGCTTTGAGAATATCAAAGTAAATAATCCTGAAAGACAAAGTCTTATCTATAAAATAAAAAAAAATTGAAGCTGATTTTCCCTACACCACATTTGAGCAAATCTAGAAAAACAGACAACATTTCCTGTATTTTCTCCTCTGCATGAGGTTTGGAATGATTTGCAGTTGTTGTGGCCAAACCCCAATTTCAACCAGATTTGTTATTAGACATCCCCTGAAAGAATTTAATACATTAAATGTTTTGGCTTAATTAATAGCTACTGCACCCAAAAATAAAAATACACAGCTCACATCTACACAATTCTTTTCCATTTAGAGGTTTCCTAGCTTGGTCTTTTTTAATTAACTATTGTTTCTTCAAGAAAAACACATTTGAAAATGTTAGTTTCAAAAAAAAAAAAAAAATTACAAGAACTGCAGAAACTAACAAAGAAACTTAAAAAAACATGGGACGGCTTTGGGAGGGGGGGGAAAGATAGCAAACACAGTAACCCTTGGCACACATGGCTGTGTCCAACGCTTGAAATGATAGTTTAATCACTTTAAAACTGGCAAAATATAATCTCTCGCAAAAAACACACTACAAAAATCTGTCACTAAGAGTTGAGGAAATCTATCCTGAAAAAGCTTAAGATACTTGGAAAACAAAAGCACCTGCATATTGAACTGCAAATGAGCAGAACCCTCTTTTTAGAGCAGGACGTGCGGCCCACGCTCTGCGCCCCCGGCGAAGGCGCTGCCGGCGGCCGGGGCGGCTCCAGCTCTCGCCGCGCTGCAGACGGCAGAACCCGGCAGACCGGGATATCGGAGAGCAAGCGACTGGGCCAAACAACTGTACGTATTGTTTTAGCTGAGGGGGTGGGGGGCTGTTGGTTGGTTGGGGGGGGGATGTTTGTTTTTTGCTTGATTAATTTTAAAAAGACACCGGTTATTCTTGAATTCTTCAGTAACATAGGAAGAACTAGAAAAGAAACTGTCCCAGTCCCTCCCTGCGCGCAGGCAGGGACCGGCCCGCGGCGGCACTCGCAGGTGGCCACTCCAAAGGCCACGGGCAGAGCCAACGAGTCGCCGAGCCAAGGAAAGGGAGGTAGCAGGAAACGCATGGGCGGGAAGGCCAAGCGGAAAGGGCCGGGCGGGTCTCCCAGGTGGCGCTGGGTGGAGCGCGACCCCCGGACGGGCAGGGCTTCTCCCCGCGCCCGTTCTCCGCCTGCGAGACGCCCCTCGCTCGCTCACATAGGCGCTCCGTCAGCGCGTTACCTGATCAAAGCCACTACTCTCATGTTGCTCGCAGGCCGGGGGCGGTAACACTGACAGGGAGCTGGGCGACAGCCGGCCAGCGCAGCGGGGAAGGAGCCCGGTCGCACAGCCACCCTGGGCTGCGCACGCCGCCGGCTCCTCCGTTGCTACCGCTACCGCTTGGCCGCCTCCCCTCGACGGGCCCTCCTCCCGGGGCAGGCCGGCAGACTGCCTGCATAGACCGAGGCTCGGCGTGCCGCCGGCCCCCGTGCCCGGCGAGGCGCGCTGCCTCCGCAGCGGTGCTGCGCGCTGGCCGGGGCGGCGCGGCCCGGGCGCGGCCCGGGGGCGGGCGGGAGGAGGGCGAGGCCGCGGAGGCAGAGCGCCGGGCGCCTATGGAGGGCAGGGCGGCCGCGCTGGCAGGCCCGGGCCGCCCGTTTGAGGGCATCGCCCTTCTGCCGCTTCCCCGTGCCTGTGTATTGCCTTCTGTCTTTCAGTGAAGAACCACGGACCTGCTCCAAGTGACTGCTGCCTAGGGAGCAGGGCCGACCGAAGGAGACCACCCCCTCCCCTTGGGATGCTCGGCGGGGGTACTGTAGGGCGCGGTCGCAACTCCACCGCGGCCCGGGGCCGGGAGGACAGCAGGGCCCGCTGGGAGGGCAGGAGTTGCTGCGGGGCTTTACAAGTCGCCGCGGAGCAGCGATTGCGGGAGCGAGCAGGTTGAACGGCAGAGCTGGCCAGGCTGCCTCGCTGCTCTCCGCTCGCAGGAGAGCACAAAATGTCCATCTGCATCCTCGGGTTCAGCTGCTGCAGACCGAAAATCGGATCTCCTCATCTGATCCCTGGTTTGGGCCAATTTTCTGAGCAATCCCGCCATGACAGACACCCCTGTAGGTTTGCAAGCTAAGTCACAAGCTTACCCAGGTGCCCAGTCTTTCGACACCTGACGCACAAGTTTATTTCCCTCATGTCACAGGAGAAACGTGGGTTAGTTCTCTCGAAGAAACTTTATTGCTAGACTAACTTTAGGAGTCCTGTATCAGCAGACAAAGGCATTGCTGTTGGTATTGTGGCAGTTTCAAGAAGCAGCCTAAGGGCCCGCCTCTCTCCGGGCTTTGGTTCCTAGGGCCTGTGAGGCTAAAATGGGGCAAGAAGCCACTGGAGTGCGCTTGGTTGCTCACCCTGGCTGGAGCCTGGTGTGCAGGGTCAGTGGGACCAGCACAGTGCCTCAGGGTGAGCCTAGGGGCTGCCCGGCTCCCCAGTGCCAGCCTGCCACCTGCAGTGACCAGGAATGCCCGCTCATGGTTCCTGCTGAATTTAGTTGCAGCAAACGCTGCAGATACCACAGAAGGCTTTGTTCCTCCAGGCTGGGATAAATGCTTTATGCATTGTGAGTGCTAACTTACCAGTCCCCTGTAACATGGTATTATACAATGCTGTATAACAATCTCTACCACTCAGGCTTTACATTAGTTCCTTGCATATAGAGTGCTGAGTATGAAGTTCCCAGGAAAAGATAAGATGGAAGAAAGCATTCTAGAAAAAGCACTTTGTTATAGTGATAAATGTTCCAAAATAAATGCATAGTGAAACAAGTATATAAGTTTGGGGTTTTTTTTATGTACAGCTCATGAAACAGCTTGAAGAGCCATTTTTTTTTTTTAAGAGGATTTTAGTCAGCACATGATTTATACAATAAATCGCTGTAAAATAGGAATGAATAATTATGGGCAGATATGAAGGTGATGATGCCTTCCTAAATACACTTTTCAAAAGTCAAGAAATGACAATTAATATAAAACCTATTTGCTAAGTAATTATGAAGAGATAGTAAACACAAAATATATTTTTCTGTGTTGGAATAATTGCAAAAAACATACATAAAAAAAACCTTCAGTTCATGCTTTGGCCATCACGGGCTGGCATTATGAAACTGAATATTTGACTTGCCTTGGAATTGCTTACAGGGTGTTTGAGTTTCCTACTAGTTTGTTGATGACACAATGTGTAAATTTTTGAAAGCTTTCTCTGCTCTTCAAAATATCCTAGGTGATCTAAAAGAGGGTGTCTTAGATGTGAAATTCTCATGAAACCACAGAAATTTTTTTAGGGTTTGGGACTTCTCTTTTTAGCTCATAAAGGTAATGGAGACCTGTTCTGAGCTAGAAGAGAGATTTTTAGCAGAGATTACTAAAATGAATGAAACAATACTGCATAGTACATGAACTAGTAGAAAATAACCAGACCTCTGAGGAACTGTAAAAAAAGGCAGAACAAAGTTATTTGATTTATTGCCCAGAAAATAAAAAAGAGGAAGGTAATTTTGTGATACATCACCTCTATATTTTCTGGGTTTGAATGATACATATTTACTTATTTATTGTCACAAAAAAGAATAATTTGGCTAGAATATGCTTATTTGCAGTACTTAGTAATGATACACGGAAACTAAAAATTATGTACATAAATTATTCTACTGCTTTGTAAAATGGAGAGGCCATATATAGTCTGTATCTGTAATCAGGTAGCATTAGAACAAATACTCAAAGACTTTTAAAGATCTTCTAAGCATTGTTAGAATATCTGCAAAGAGTAATTCTGAAATCCTGCATTTCCAAAAATGTCTGTTATTATTAATCTATTGTTGATACAATGTAGCTGGGCTTTGGGGAGATGGTTCTATTGCATTCAGTTTTGCAGCTTCCAAAAAAAACCAATTTTCCACTTACAAGTCAAACTTGTTTGGAGTAGAAGTTAAATACAGTACTGTAGGACCAAGATCTGCTTCATTTACTAGTGCAACTGGAATTTTTGCTGGTACTTGATAAAGACATCAGTAGTTATTTGCACAAATAAAAAAGTGGCATTTGGGTCGCAGAATTCGGGAAATACATCAGTATTGAATTAATAAAGTGGGGTTTCAAAACAAATTTGCATTTTACCCAAGAGGATCTTGTTTTCAAATTATGTGGAATATATTCTATGAGAAAATCTGTTTGCTTTCATTCACCTAATGGAATAGCTCTTGTGTAGTGTCACTGCTCTTAAAAAGTTCTGCCATATGACAGTGGACAAAAGACAGTGCACCATCTCTCAAACTGCTTGCCCGAAGACAATCTGCTACACTGCCACAGCAGCTCACACAACAAAATCCACCAAAGCTGCCTTTCATCTTGGGGTAGTACTGGCTAGTTTGTGCAGAAGGCCTGCAATGGCTCAGTGTTTCTTTTTCACACTTTTCTGCCTAGAAAGTTGAAAATAATGATAATGAATTAGTACAACTGGAGGAACCTGTCAGAGGATTGAAAAAAGCAATGCAGTATCCCTAATGATCTAGAATAGTTAATTAAGTTCTCTTATAAATGAGTTCCAAAAATAACTTACTTTCAGTAAGTTATTCTGAGAAACAGTCATTTTAGCATACCTGAGCTGCAGTGCCTCTTAGCAAAGGGCCAATTATCTGGTGATTGGCAGTTAAAGGTGAACTAATGAAGTTCTTAATTAAAAGATTTCCTATTATAATCACCAGTAAGTAACAGAATACTGCATACATAAAGCAGATGTAACGTTAGAAGAATATTTCCATTTTGAAACAAAGGTTTTGAAAATCGTCTCTGCCTTTGCTTACCAGGTCCAGAATAGGAATGTTGGAGTTTTCACGGGTGTAGCTGGCAGTATGCCACTATTAGCCTTTATTAGGGTGTCCTGCTCTGACTCTCCTACAGTCAGAGGTGTTTTCCTCATTTAACAGGTGGCAGCATTTTTTGCTGCTCTTAATACCCAAAGTTCTCTATGTAATACAGAAAAATGGTTTGAGATTTTACAGGAGAATATGTTGGTTGGACTTTTAACTAAGAAATTGGCAGCAGAGTTCCTTTAGCTGGCTGTCATCAACAGCTTCCCTGAATTTTCACTTCACAGTAAGCAGGATATTTTCAATTTCTCTGCGAGATAAACTAGAATTATATTTTGAGAAGAAAATTCTGGTTTGTCAGCATGAGATGCATTGACATACTACTCAAATCTGAAAAAAATAAATTGCTCAGGCAACATCTCTCCCCATTCAGATGTACAAGGACTCTGGGTCCTACTGTCTACATTTCTACAGCTCAACAGACATAAAAAGTATTGCTCTGAATGCCACATAAGCACACTAACAGTTCATGATGCCCTAGATAAAACAACCTGTTAGAATTAGCTTGGGCACCTTGTCACATTGATCGTCTCTTTTTAGACCAAAATAGGCGTACACTGACTTCAAGTTGATCTCCAGCCATTCACACAGACGTGGCCCTGGTGATCAGCACTGTATGTGAAGAATGAATTATTTAGCCTATGGTCTCCTTGCTCTTAAGTGCTCCATATAAACACTACTAAATATATATACAGCTAATCCTGTTGTTCTTAGTACGTAGTAGTCAGGCAAGGCTTGTCATTTTTGTAGGTGATTTGAATTCTTTCTGCAGAGCTATGAAATTCAGCAACTTTATTTTGTCCTTTGTATAGAACCTTTTAGAACTCTCAGACTGGTATTCATTGACCACTATGACAGAAACAGAATTTAACCTAAGGTAGCATTATATAGGTTCTTGACTAATAGGTAATTGTCCTTATATGATGTCAGTTTTTCTAAACTTTTGATGAACTTCATTAACCAATCTACCATTCTTCAGAGAGGCTAAAGTATAACATTAACCTTATAAGGTCATGCCTCTGTCAAAATGACCAGTGTTTCTATCAGGCACTAGTGCAAGCTAAATTAATATTCAGTGACAGATGAGCAGTTTTTTCACTTGACTAAATGAGTTTTCAGTGTTCAAAATTTTTACTCTCTCTATTGGTAAAAGCACTAACATTAATTACCACCAAGAGAAACTGTTGAGCGTGACTGGCAAAATCATTAATTTACATTTTTTTCTGTTCAGCATAATCCATGGGATTTAAATGTATTTTTCTCCATGTGAAGTTTTTAAGTGTTGTGGGTTGTACTTTCAAGACAAAAAAAGATGTCTGACCACCTCCAGGTCATCAGAAAGCCTGTAGTAATAAAGCAGTTTCTGTTCTACATACATCTATTTTGATTGCAATTAAAAATTTAAGTGAGGATATTATATTTACAGATTTAAAGCACTTTTATATTCTCCTCACTTTTTCTTCCTTATTAAAAAGATGGGGGTTTTAGAAATAAATATTTCCATTTTTTTGTGGAAATTTTAAATGCAAAACAAATTTGCGAGCTATTCTAATGATGCATTGAAAAAAATGTGAATCAGAGATGAGTTTATTGCAAAGAAGTACATGTACAAGATTCAAAACCAAGTCCCTGTTATCTAACATGAGATGTTTCCTGTGAAGCTGTATTAACTGCCAATGAAGACTGAAGACAGAAATTTTGGAGTGTTTCTCCATGTTAGAGACTATTAAGCATTCTAGAGAGGAAGAAAGAGGCTAGGCTCAATAATCCTTAAAATGTGTTCATCATCCAACAAATTTGAATCTAAAATGATAGGCTTTAATTTATTGGGAGTTAGCCATCTCTTGGCTGCAAAACACCCAGAAAAAAAATGTGGTCATGGATAATAATCTGTGAGAAAAGAAAGAAATTAGCTATCTATTTAATGAGGTTAAGCTACAGTATCTTCTCTATCATCATAAGCTAAACCACTGGGATCTTGTAGGCAGAAATGGCTGAGATATTTTTACAGAGACACAGAAATTTAGAGAAACAGCTTTCAATGAAAAGAGTCAGAAAATTGAACTGTTACAATGAAAATCTAAAAAGGAACTATCGTCTCTTATTGTAGTGGTATATAATTTGAGATCATTCCTCACTTACTAAATGGTTCTGCATTTCATCATTGATGAAAACATTTGAGTAGGTTAAAGCTGGTGAAGTTTCAGGGGAATAAGCAAACAGCAAGGTTTTTTTTGGTCCATTTGTTTCCTTGCAAATATCTTCCTGTACCATAAAATATTTATAACAGAGCTGTAAGTAATAAAAATAACTATTTTCTTTTCATTCCACTGTTCCTATTTGTTCAATTTTGTCAGTAAAAATAGCATAACTTTAACAATCAAAACAGATTTTAATTTGTCACAGGTAATACTCTTCATCTCACAGGTTTTTCAGGAGAGAAATAATCTAGTAAGTATGGAGCTGTTTTGACCTAATTAGCAAAGTAGTGAGCTTAATTTTGAGTGATATAGAAAAAGCATTTCATTGCTGAAAAGAAGCAGCAAATCAGTTTTATTTTCCAATGTCCCGTTGAACTGTATGACATCATGTGTAGTATAGACCACTTGACATAATCTGCCTCTGATTTTGTGTCCTGAAGGAAGGGTGGCTGTTACAGTGCCCTTTGAAATAACATTGAAGCTTCAGCTCCCATGTCAACATCATGCTCTAATCAGTGCAGTCTTTTTTGTCACAGGGTCTTCCACCTTATAATTGACCCTGACATATGCTATTCACTCTACCCCTTGGCTTTGGACATATAATTCCTGTCATGGTCAATTATTAGGTGATAGAGCCTGCAACCACAGGGACCATTGCTTAAAATTGTCCTACGTAATAAGCCCTGAAGTGACCAAATTCACATCTAACTGGAGGGGAAGAGGGGATCTAGTCTTTGATAAAACTAATATTCTTTTCACTTCTATATAGAAAAATGTCAATTTTCATCATCCTATAAGTTACTGAGACAAATGGTGACAGTGCTATTTCTGAAACAGGTTAAGGAAAAGTACAAAAGCCTTTATCAAACTCAACACACTCTGAAATGAGGAAATTGTCTGTATGAGCATACAGTGTGCATAAAAATTAGATTACACTACATTGAAAGGCAGATGAGAGTTTAAGAGTGACAAGTGGGCAAGTGCTAAAAATAAGGGCATGTTACTTCCTTTCCAACACTGCTTTGTCTGTATGCATTCTTTGATGTTGTTTAAGCTTTGAAGTAAAGAAATACTTTTCAAGAGTCTGAAAGATACTTCTGATTACTATATTGATAAGAACTGGTTTTGAACAAAAAGATCTCTTGTGGTTTTCCTATTGGTTCTATAATGCCTGAGAAATTGCACAATGACAAAAACAAGGACACCTGCTCTCTGGTCTTCATATAAGCATTATGATTTTCAAAACCAAACAGTTTTGCAGTCATTGTATTTCTGCAGTAATGTTAAAAAAACCATTACAACTTCAGGAATATGAGCTGACACGAACAAAAGTTTACCATCCATCTGCAAAGATTGAAAAGCAGTTTTGTGAACTACTGGTTCACTTCACAGATTCTCTGTCCATAGTCAACTATGCCACTAACCCAGAGGACTCTCCGTTTTTTTTGCTGTATGAACATTAATTTCAATTTGCTAGGCACCATTGCCTGTTTATTCGACTTTGGGTTTTTTGGTTGGTGGGCTTGTGGGTTTTTTTTTTTTTTAATTGAAGGGAATTTTAATAATCTATGGTCTTTTCAAGTCACAGTTTTTTTGTCTGTGGGAATCTTGGACTGGTTTGTTTTGCTGCTGACAATTTACTTAATCCTGTTATATATAGAACACGGTTCAGAAATAATCTGTAAAAGACCCTTGCATATCTGCTGAGTTTTACAGGTAATACAAGATACAATAGTCCGAAAGATGTGATTTGGTGATATCTTTATTGCATCTCTTAGCCTGAATAGACAAAGCTCTAATTAACATTCATACAATTATCTAAGTCTTTAAAATCCCATCTGTCTTAATGATGTATACATAGCATAGCAAGCCCAATAAATACCAAGCACATACATTGCAAATGCTTTTAATTTAAACTGTAACACTGCTTACTGAAGCTCTTGTACATATTCTGTGGTTCAATTGTATGGTTGTCATAAGACTTGAAAACCTTCCTCCTGAGCTACACAGTCCTGCATATATCTCAGAGCTGTTAGTTCAGCAACTGCTGTTACTGTGTGCAATATCCAAACAAGTAAACCTTGGAAATGACTCAGCTACATATGAGTTACCTGGTGTTTAACCTGGCTCAGGTGTTTGCAAGACAAAAACTAACCTTGACTGAACATATGAATAGATGTGAATGCTAAATTTCTGCACCTTCAGAATTAAAAAAAAATTACAGTGCTGTTCTTAACATGCATTCTTTTATCTAGCCTGCATGTATCATGTGACATTCTAAACATATTTCGTAGAAGAGTTAATTCAGCTTTCAGCAGTGTGCAGTCTGTGAATCAAGGAGAATAACTCTTAGCTGCTTTATGGTTTAAAGTATGATTGAATATACTAACAGGTCTCCATGAAGTATGCATTTCAATATATATAATGTATTTTTTAAATATTTCATTTCTGTACAGGTCTCATCCTCTCAAGAAGTGGAGCATCTCTATTGCACTTAAGAAGACAAGGCAATAGAGCCCAAAAATACTGAGACAGCACCAGTGATCTGAATCTTGAAATTTTATTCCCTGGTCAGTAACTTGTTGATCGTTGCTCGATCATTCCTGCTACTTCAGTTGCTCTTTGTTTCAGTTTTCTCTCTATATAAAGTGACATAGCTATACCTTGCAGAGTATTTTGAGAGTTATGGGAGTTTACAGCTGAGTAAGATACAAAACATCATTGTAATAAGTATTTTTAAAAGAATCTTTTCATAAACCTTTCAACTCCATTGCTCTAAAAATCATTCATATCATTTAGATTACGGCAATTAAGGGAAATAATTTTTGTGTAATGAATGAGATAATTTATAGTTATATAAATTTATAAGATTAGCTTATTTTCAATGTTTATATGCAGGTTCTTCTGGGAAAGCAGACAGGGACATCACAAGCAGTATTTAAATCTCACCAAGGCAACTGATTTTTCTATGCTCTATCAAATAACATATTTGCAAAACTGCCAGATGGGGAGAGAAACTGCAGTGAGAAAATAATGGTGAGGTTTGTAGTACAGGAAAAAAGGCTCAGACATTTGATACATTATTTTATCAGCATGAGAAACTTTAAACATTTAACAAACTTCTTAAGTAGAAGCTTTTCATTGATCTCTCTTTGGCAAGGATAGCAAAAAGAAAAGGTGAAAGAAAACCATACAGCTAAAGCTGACACAAATCCTAACCAAACACAATTAATAGGGAGTACAAAAATGGTAAATATTTGAATGATAAATCTTGTGGCAGTATGGGAGGCAGGTTACTATAAGCTTCGCATTAAAGATTTCTATTAGGGTATATCCAGTCTCTCCTCCTTCCATTATGGATACTATTGGTAAAAAACAGCTTTGAAAAATTTGATTCTCCCAGGCTCTTATGCATACTACAGCATCAAAAGCAAACATTTAAAGATAGAAAACTTGTGAAGCCTCAGTGCATTTTTTAACCCATTTCTAGGCAGCATTAGATCAACAGCAGAAATAATTGCTGTCACTTTGTACTTTTTGACCAATAATTCTCTGTATTTTCTGCAAGAAACTTGAGTGATGCAAATGACCTTATTTTTACAGCATGCTTTTATTAAATAGTTTATTATTTTGGCAGACTAATAAAGATTTTGGTATTTGCTTTTATTTGCAATAATATTACCACGACATAAAAAAGGATTTTATGTTCTTTTTGAGGAACAAGGAGGATAAAAGTGTTGATGGATAGTGCAACTAAGGCATCAGCAATGAGCTGGAAATGAGACACATAAATATGAAAGCAGAGCTAAGAAAATAGAACTGCACCCTTGGCCTTTCTTAAAAGAACATGCACATGCCATGGTTCATTCATACAGTTACAGAAACTCCTTTTGTTTTCAGTGAGTCAGTGAAAATATGCAGACTAAAATATTACCAAGATTCTCAGTTGTTTCGCATATTTCTGTAGTTAATGTAGTTGTGAAATATTTCAAAATATTTAGAGAAATGACTGTTGATGATGATTTTTTAGAAGACATGTATTTTCTTTGAAATATAAAGTTGTCCTTTTTTCTAGTTATGTCTTAGACAAAGGTGGTGAAGCAATATCAGTGTTCAGTTTTCCCTTTTTTGCTTTTCAAACAGACCTAATTCTTTAAAGATCAAAGAGCTGAGACCTCATAGCCAGATCAGACAATCACACCAAGGTTTTAAAAACAAAATTATCAGTCCTGTAGTATAAAAAAAAAAAAAAAAAGAAGCCTAGGTAGCATGTAATAGAATTAATCTTATTGGATGGGGAGTTTGGTTTCAGATTGAAAAGATTGTGAAAAGATACTATGTATTCATATTGCAATAATCTGAGCTCCTTGACAATGGGTGGTGTTAGGTGCAAAGGGTATCCAGCAGTTAAGAAATGTATTAATTCAAACAAATAATTGGATGTGCCTTGAAAATAATAGTACTTCCTTGATTGAGGGTGCTTAAGATTTGAATTTTGCTTATAGGCACTCCTCAAAAAGACAGTCGAAGTAGAAAAATATGAACAGAACAAATACCACATGAAAGAAAGCTAAACAGGCAAACAAAACTTTCCCTCAGTGGAAATTTGTTTGTTCCATTTGCCTTTTCTAAAAGGCAGCCAGTAAATAGGAATCACGAAGTATGAGTTTCTTAGAAGAATAAATCTAGCAATTAATTATATGTCAAGGCATAAGAATCAAAAAACTGCTTATGCCCATTGCCAGTCATTCACTCCCTGTCAGTAGTAGTTCACATCTTTCCTGGGATGGCATCCAACCACAGTGGCATCTAAAATATAGCAGGCTATATTGTTACAGTTGGAGGTGAAATTGAAAGTTGCACCAAACAGAAGTGACAAATTCACATTGCTCAGTGTTGCCTAGCAATAAGAGATGAGTTTATTATGAACACTTGACTCTATATCCATCGCAAGGAGGCTTTGTATTCACACCAAAATGCCACTAGTCTTACAGGCAAAAGGGGCAAAAATAGGGTGGGCAGGAGGGAACAGTCACAGTAGTTGTAAGTGTGTTCTGTCTTTCAAGATTTCTCTCTTTCTCAGGGGAACGAGTTCAGGAAGGAAAAGGCAGAGCCTGCCTCCAGCTGGAGTCTTTGAGATTGGCCAGGTAGCTTGTTATGGACCTTAATTGTGCTTTTGAATGCCCTTAGTAGTGCTGTTTCATTAGTAATGGCTTGTAGTTCAGACACTGCAAATGAAATCTTTACTGAATGTTCCCAAGAACTTGTTTTCATTGTGCAGAACCTTTCATTTGCTTCTGCTCTATTTTAATTTTTTTCTTTTTTTTTCTTTTCTTTTTTTTCAGGGAAAAGGGCAAGTCATCAGGGAGGTTTTCCCTCCTCAGACATCTTGCTCTTTTCTTTTTTAACTACTGTTTATTTGGGAGAACATTTTTTTCTATCTTGGCCATTGGACCTTGTCTCTCAAGGTATTAATTACCTAGCTATTCCCATAAATATGGTTTTTTAAAGAACATTTAGGTATCCTTAAAGACCTTACTGGATACCCACCCACATATTTAAACACATAATCAATTTTAAAAATCAATGCAATAGTTACTATTAATTTGCCCCCCCTCCAATAACTGATCTGTTTCTGTGTTTTTATGCCATCTGCATTTTTGACAACTGAATATTTTTGACAGCATGGTCCATTGTGCCCAAGTTCACATCATTTTTTTTTCTCTTCTTTTTTTTTAAACATCATATGACTACATATGTAATAAGAAAATGGGTTATATCACACATTTTGCTGTACAGATTTGGGTTCACAGTGGATTTTCTGAACTGACAAAAATTTTACAAGAAGTATTTCTATTATAAGAGTGTATTTATTTTATAGACATGATAGATTATTGAAATGCTATGTAAATACATTGAAATTACAAAACAGTTGTGATTTTAAGAAGCTTTAGAAACAAAAAATTAAGGATGAAATTTAGAGATTATATAGTTTAGGTAAAATAGAATAAAATATAGATAAAAATGCTCTCTCTTGTGAAATGTTTAGTTAAAAATGCTAGTGCAGAATTATCTCCTTAGCTTATATGTTCATCTAGCCAAACTGATACATTATTTGTATGAAAATTTGTGTGCAAAAATGCAGCTATTGTCTCAAATTGTGATTTAGGCAGTAAGCATTGAAGGTACAAAACTGAGGTACTTGCATTTTGTAAATGTTTTTATAAAAACCTTTAGTAACTTTGGTCCTTTCTTTATTTCAGATTCAACGTGTTACAAACAAACATATTCCACCTGTTACAACAATCTGGCATATTACTTCCTTGATACGTGATGATACAATACCTCTCAGGTTTGCTGAGTAGCAAAGAGAAATGTAAGCAAATGAAAAGGTTTTCCACTTTCACAGTTTTTTTTCTGCTTGGGGTTCTGTTTGTCTGAGAACCGTATGAATAGAAGCCATATTTTATAGTATTTCTTTAACCTCTGCCATCTGGTGTAGGTTAGTTTTTCCACTGCCAACATATCCTAGAGGCCCCAGTACCAAAATGTTTAATTTCTAAGTAAACATTTGGACTTTATAAATCCAGTTTAAAAAAATAGAGCATTATTTTTTTAAACTTTATACTACATTTGCCACTACTGATGACATTAATAAACACACAGACAGGTATATGGGTTTAAAGGCTTCTGGCCACGACTTTTCCATAGCCAACCTCCAGAGATGTCAGTCATGCTCAGTTGTCAGGAAGGGACTTGAATATTCCCTACTGACCTAAAGCCTGAAGTTGTGTCAAGGGATTTGCACCACCACAGCCTTTCAAAATCAAGTATAGTTTCAGGCAAATAATACTCACCCATGCCAAAGCCAGAGCTTTAACTTCTTAATTTTTTTTTAAATTTAAACCAAAGTGATTTCACTGCAACAGGAGAGGATTGGTTGCTACAAAAGAATTTAGGCAAGTAACTAACCACTTAAGAAAACTAAAGAATGTAATAGCCATATCTTTAGCAACTTCCTTATGTCTGAGGAAGAAAAATAACCCACAAAAATCATGTGCCAGATTTCTACTACCAAGGGGATAAAGTCCTTTTTAAACTTACAAAAGTATAATGTTTCACTTTGTACTAGGTAGCAAATTATCAGATTTCAGTTTGAAAAAATACAGTGCTGTTGATTGTCCCAAGCTGATTATTAATCAGAGTGAAAAACTGAAAACTTCTTGCTTGTGCTGAGCATGGGCAGGCAGACTGAATTACCTTCATCAGTATTCCTCACAGAGGACAGTCACCAGGTAAAGACACATGAATTATATGGATGCACCGATTATAGAGGAGAACATTTAAAGCTGTGTATAGGCAAGTTCTGAAGGGTAAAGAAAAGATAAATAACTAGTATCTTGTTACTTAATATTGATTTAGGAAAAGTTCTGAAAAAACCTTAGGAATTTCCACTTCTTTACATGCCCACCTGATTAAATTTTTGTGTGGGTGTGTTTTTTTCCCTACATTCTAAAATATCAAGGATATTGAAGGCTTGCTGCCTTCATCTGCTGCAGTTCCTAATCCTGATGATTATTCAGAAAAATGTTTCCGGCATGAAATTAATTTTTAATGAAAATTCAGAAAAGGTCTTCACTTAGTGTTTATTGAGTTTCAAATGAAACAAGTCTTAAGAATAAAGAACAGTAAATTAATTAACAAGTGGCTCTTTTTTGTGCACTGAGCTGTTGTGCAAAAGTTATGCCCATTTAAATGAATTTAGAATTTGATTAGTTTCATCAGTGCAATTTGGTAATGAAGATTCATGGTATTTGTTGAATTTAAATGATAATTGTCCTGGGGATAATTCTTACTGGACAGTTCGGATGAAGAGATGAAGTATCACCTTTCAGCCAGCCTGGGGTGTGAAATTCTGTGTAACTTTGCAAGACCACTAACTGCATTTATTTTATTATGCTGAGTTATAAACAGCAGCATCTGGGAAGTGAACATCCTCTCTCTGCCACAGGGATAGTGACTTCTGCCAGTTTGGACAACTGGTTAAATTCCCTCAGTTTGAGTCATCTGAACAATTAAATCAGTACCCACACTGTGATCTTTTTAGTCATCAGTGAAACTCGTTTGGTTTAATTTAGTAATTTTCTAATTCTAGCTCGCTTTGAGACCATTTACATTTTTTCATCGTAGTTGTTAAACCTATGCACATTGGGGTGGCAGCTTAGACATACCCTGAAATATTTACCCCAGTATTTCTTTGTAACCATTGATTAGCCCTGCAAACCAGTGCTGACATTTGTGTTGTGCCTGGACTCACCCTGTCCCTTCAGCACCTCTTACCAATCAGCTCATTCTCTTCGCTTCTGATTCTCAATGAACTATACCCTGGATGTTCTGTGCTTGGCTAGGCATTTTAAGAGTGGATTTAGCCTTAGCAAACAAAACCATCTTTTTATCTTTCCTCTTCTGCCACTATCTTTCCTGTAAACGTTTGGTTAATGTAAGAGAATTTTTCAAAGGACTGGAGATCACAATATTCATGCAGGTCTTTTGAACATAAACACCTGTGTGAAAAGGAAAATAATCAAAGTCAGAGCTCCAGCAAGGAAAAGACTAGAGTTGGTTGTTGCCTGTTTGGCCATTCAGTAAACATGCAGCACAGCATGTCACAACACTGTTGCTGTTTTTCATATCAGTAGTAAAAATATATAGGAAGAATTTGGGAATAATTTTCATTAAATTATATCTTTTGTCACTTCTGTCTTAAACTGGGTGTGAAATTGGTCCTAACTCACAATCTCCCCCAGAACAGATAGGAGGGGAGGAACCTCAGACTAAATTCCAGCACACAGACTGAATGATACCCAAGTCCTGAGGGATGAGTTCTGGGCTCTGACTTTTTTCTCTTATTTTCTATTTAATAGCAACCTTCTCTTTTTTTCACTAACATAAATCCGATTCAGATTTGTCTGCAGCTGGTCTGCCTGCGAAATGTGGGTTTATGGTTTCACTTGGCAGCCTCTTGCCATGTTGGGTACTTTGTGATGCCATTGTGGGGCTTTAAGTGGTTTTGACATGATTGCGCTGTAATCAGTCCAATAAGGAAGAAACTCTTATATTTAAATTCTCTATATAAATGAATGTACCTACATTCAAAGTGGTGGTAGAGTATGTGGATTTTTATCAGGTGTAAATTAGTCTCGTGATTTAGATTGTTATGTTTGCTGAGTATCCAAGTTCTGCCCAAATAATTACTGGGTTTTTTCAATGTGATATGCATATAATGTGTATATATTCCCTGATTTTATTAGGTGACATGCATGGAGAAAAAGAAGAGGTACTTTATACCTATTATATTATACCTAACATATCCAGGAACAATGAATAAAAAACAGTCTCTGGAACTTGGCAGAAGTTTAATTCAAGGGCCATCAAGGACTGCATAGTTTTGGTTTTGTGTAATAAGTAGTCAAATAACATTCAGAAATTGAAAGTGTATTTTTCTATAATACACATTTTCAAGCAGGTTTCTTGGCATGCATTTTGTTTGTACTGTGCTTGAAGTTGTTTATGGCATTAATGGTTAGTGTGTTTGTGCATGTTTGCATTCTGTCTGTTTATGAAGTATTTCACTGGTACCCTTACACAGCATGTGGTCGGTCGAAGATTATTTTTGGTAGCATGTGTAGTCATGCATTTTGGTGAAAGAGTTTAAAGTAAAGTGGGTTAAACCCTGGTTATCTGCAGTTATATAAAGACAGACTTATAGGTTGTAGTCTTCTCAGAACTTAGATACAAAAAGTACTGCACCATTTCAAAGACGAAAGAGTGAGTTGGTGCCAATTTGTCCAACAATCATGGCAATTTGAGTTGCATAAAGATAGGCCAATTCTATTAATAACTGGAACATTTGTATATTTTTATTATCATAGATGTCAAAAATAATTAACAGATGACTCATTATATTATAATAATAACATGTGTGTAATTTTTGAAATTAACTACGGAAGCAAAAACAAACCTCTAACAAGGATAATTTAAGTCGCTTCAGTCTCTAATTGACAGCTAAGTATAGGCAGTACTTTCAGGACCCAGACACAGGGCTGTGAAATTAATCTGTGAATTACAATGGGTTTAGAGTGTTAGTCGATACTTTTCATGGTGTTTTGAAAGTATGGGTTGTTCAGCATGTATTTAATGACATTACAGGAATATTACTTGCAGAAAATATAGATGCTGAGCAGCTGTAGACACTTACAGACATCAGTTCTGTAAGGATTTTGTGAATGTTACAGAATAAAATATTATTGCTTTATTTAGATGCCTAACTACAATTTTAAGAGCACTATTCTTCCCGTGAATCTTGAAACTTAAGGGAAACAGACCTGACCAATAATTAATTCTTAAGAAAATTTCACTTGTAAATACTATTTCATTACTATTGTTAATAAAGTTCTTCATGGTATAAAACTCCATTATATCAGCTCTGATTTTCTTTCTTTTGGGCCAACTTACATTTTTTTCATTGTGCTTCTTAAACCTTCTTCCACTGGAGTGGGGAATTTTTTTCATACAGGTCTCTTTTTTTCTCCCACTAGAGTAATATTAGACAATTTTCTAACACTTCTTTTACATTTCTCAAGTGTGCATTTATGAAAGCTTAAAAAGATTTCATTAAGTTTTTCTGTCTTTAAGAGAATAAAATTAATGCATTCATTGAATATCATTTATGTTGTGCACAGTTTTTTATCTACTTTCCGTACATAAAATACTATATAGCTGTATCATTTATAACACCATGCTGTGCTGCACAACTCTAGTTTCTTTTTCTGTATAATGCTGTAACATACTGTGAGACTTTTGATTAAGAATAATTGTTTATGGGACTGTAAGTGAATTCAAAAGACTGTAGGTAAACGTGGAATTCAGACCCTCTTAGTATTCTTCCTCCTTGTAACATGCCATACCTGTGTTATTCTTGAGAAGTGCAAATTCAAGCCACAGAAGATAACATTTCTATCCCTCAAAACATAGAAGCCATTAATACAGAAATGAGGAGCAAAATGTGTAGAGAAATAAACTTTAAATCTTATGAGAGTAGCAGCATGTTCATGGTGTCAGGAAGAAAAAAAAAATGATGAAAGGAAGCCAAGCCTGACAAACTGAATTGTGGCTCATCTGAATGTTGTCGAACTTCATTTCACTAACAAAACAGAGAGTTAAAAAAGGAAAAATTACAAGAAATCCTTCTTATCACTGTAATATACTAGTTTTAAAAGAAATATGTATGTACTATATAAATTCATAGATCTTTGCAACTATATAGGTATTTTCAATATTTTAAATTGGGAGCAGAGAAGAGGATTTTAGTAAAACTGTATGGTCACACAAAGGACAGAATTTGGTGATAACTTGTCTGGAAATGTGTACAAATGCATACAAAAACAGTGTAAAAATCCAAATAATTTTTCATGTAGGAAATGGCATATTTCTGTGTATTAATATGCAATGATTTATAAAAAGCAGAATATGAATTCTGTATTACTATATAAAGAGTCTATACATAGCATACATAGCATATGGAAGAATGCACAATTTATATATATACATATACACATACACGTGTGTGTGTCTGTCTCAATATCCTATTTCTGCTTAGATTCCATCTTCCAGTTCATGTTTTTATGTAAATCAGGAGTGATTTTTAGAAGTCAATGTTTTAAATGTTGTAAGAGGTTATTG
This sequence comes from Vidua chalybeata, assembly GCF_026979565.1. NCBI lineage: Eukaryota > Metazoa > Chordata > Aves > Passeriformes > Viduidae > Vidua > Vidua chalybeata. The sequence goes on from NC_071535.1 coordinate 29,791,573, forward strand.
TTAAGTCCATTATATATAGCTGACATATATTAACATATATGAGATGAGCCAAGACAATACAAAACTACTAATTTTGGGCTGAGTCCAAATACTGGCTCGTATGCCAACTACTTACCAGTATAATATTTAGATAATAATCTTCAGCAGACAAGTTTTTATGCTGTAAGGAGAGATCCATGTAACCTGGGTGTTCTTGAAAATAGAACTTAATTTTTATGTTATTTAAGTGTTTTAAGCATGTTAGCCTTTATATCTTCCAATTTGTGCTTCCATTTCAGTGAGAGTACTGCTGGAACAGCAATTTTTCTTCCAGGAAAATTCAGCAGATCTTTTGAGACTCAAAGCACTTAAGAAGTCAGGCACTGTCCAAGTGAGCACAATATTCACAACCCCCTGAAAAGCATTTTTAAACCCTGAGATAGAATTTTTGGGTTCACAAACAATAATAAAATTATTGTTTAAAATTTTGCTTTTAATATATGTAAATATCCTAAGGGATTACAGATGTGTTCCACTTCATCATATGTTTTGGCTTCAGACATCATTACCCTCTAAAAGTCACTTCAGGTCCAGGTGTGACTATTTGCTATATAAGAAGTCAAGCAACTAGTTAATTATCCATTTAAAAAATAAAATTCTGTCCTTAAGACAAAAGGAGAAGGGCACTTTCCATGACATTTTCAATGAACTGGAACTTCTTGCTTCAAATGATATTCCAAAAAACTTGCTTTTTCTCTTGGAACTGGGTCAGAGTTTTTCTAGCCTTGATAGAATTGGCATCCTTTCTCGAAATCGAAATATGCCAGCCGTAGTACTTTTTCAGTAATACAGTTATCATGCAGAAAATCTTTGATAAGGCCACATATGCACCATTTGTGCTATAGAGATCCATGAACCTGCAAGGTTATGTGACTGTGAGTAACCCCTGCTGCCATTTGATGTTACTAAGTCTTCAAAAATCTTGACCTTGAGACAGACTTCTTTTTCCCCCAAAGGCTCAACATTCTTTTTTGTGCTACATTTTTCAGAAGAACTCTTTGTTTGAAGAAGCTGGGCAGGGTAAAGCTGGCAGACTGGAACACTGCCCTGATGTGTTGTGACAGACATGTAATCTGCCATTTGACCACTGGTTCACACATCAGTGTTAATGTGAATGTGACACCTCTCAGCATACTGTTAATCATGCATTACTCTTCTGTCTAAAATGTGGAGATGTGGAGTAGACTTTTATTCTTTTCAGAAGACTACACAAAAAACCCTGGTGAAATTAAATTTTACAGCCATAAAAAGCAAACTGATTGACAGCTGCAAATCATAGTCACAGCAACATTGATATATACATATTTATAGATCCCTAGATTTCAAAACTAAAAAGGATCATTAGAACAGTCTGCTTAATCTAACGCACTCCCACTCTAAACATGCAAGGAGTCAAATATGTAGTCCCATGTCATGTGTGGAAACCTAGAAGATGACCTTCTGTGGTCCAGAAAGGAGATCAATTCAGCTTCTTTTCCTTGCTAACACTTTTACATCTCTTGGGTTTTGTTTCTTTTTCTCCTGGTGTTTCATCACCAAAGTGCCCAGGAGTTCATCTGCTTTCATTCAACTGAAATGCATGTACCAGATGGTGCAAATAGCCCAGTATATTTCAATCCTGTATCCATGTCAAAAAACAGGCAGACTGCTGCAGTTCTTGGTTGCTGCACCTCATGGTATCAAAGGCTGGCTAAGAAGAGTGACACTGCTTGACGATGAATAAGATTTTTCAGGTCTGGCAGGGAAGTTGCTTTGGAAGCTAAAATCCTGCTTCTACTCTGTAGGAGTTGCTTTTCATGATTAATTAATTGTGTTTACACTAATCTACAAAGGATGTAAAGAAATATAAAAACAGAGTTACAGAAATGTGTCTAGTTAAGATACTTTATAGTAACCATTTCATAACCTGCATTTTAAGTATATTATCTACTTGCTTGTTAGAATTTTAAAAGAAATTGACCTAAACCAGAAAGCTCTATATTGTATTTTTTAACATTCTTTTACAGGAGGACCACTGAGATCTCTGTTTGCTATGTGAATAGCCTAGATCTCCGATGTCCTTAGGTCAATGAAGTTTGAAAGTATCTTGAGGCAGTGCAGTGAAGGTCACTAGCTGCTTTCATCTGATAGCACCTGCTTAGAGTTTGGCCTCAAGACTTTCAAAGTATCTCCATAATAAAGCCTTAGATATGCAAAAGCTATAGCTCTAGAAAAATGATGATATGAGGCTTCAAAGAGTGGACAGTTGTTTGTCTTGGAAAACAGAAACTGGACATAGTAGTTGAAAGCTGTTTGTGGCAAAAAGTTGACATTCTCTCTGTTGGTTTTCTGACTCCTAAATGCTGTAACAGTAACACAGAGTACAAGAAGAGTTATGCCTTCCTATTCATTCTTCTGGCATTTTACTAATCCCACAAGTAACAGAAAACTCACGTGGTGCTTTCTCACCCTGTCCTCTGTCACATCTACAAGAGTGTGTCTCTCTTAAGACCCAGGCAAAGTATTCCTCTGCCTGTTTGGGTTACCTGTGAATATTTTTTTCTTAATGTTGTTCATAAGCTAGGGTATGAGAATTTTAAAACATGCTGGAGAATTCTGGTTTGACTGATTTTAGTGGTCTTTGGGATGGTTTATAAGTGGCTCAGGACGGGACAGCACTCTTTTTACCTGTTTAACCTGTCAAGCTCTAAAGTTTTTCTCTGTATTTTTTATTTTATTGTCAATTCTTCATTGTTCTGAATCTCTAAACATTTGTGGGTTTTTTAACCACTGAAGAGACATATACCTTACTTGGAAAACTATCTTTCTTCCCGAACAAAGAATTCCAAGACAGAAAAGAGTACCACAGAATAATTCATATAGCTGAAAGACCTATCTTGCAAGAAATTACTGTTAATCGCATGTTCATTTTGCAATACCACATGTAGTACAGGTATGCTTGTTGACAAATCTATGTACGTGTATTTGGCTTTATAGTCAGAAGCTCTGGTTTGCCTGCAGTCATGGTGTAGGTGGTTCTTCTCATGTGCATTGTAGTTACAGGACTATAATTTTAAATAGAAGTAATACTGAAAAGAATTGTTTGTTTAGCTAAAGGTAGGTCATAGATTAGGTAGAAACAATCAAACAGACCATGCTGACACACATATATATATATAATGGAAAAGTGTAAAAAAGTCAGGAGAGAAAGGTTATTTAATATGATAGATGGAAGTGTCATGAAGACTAGTGGGATGAAGGTAATAAGAGAAAGTTTAGACTGTCTACCTGAAAAATTCTGGACAGCAAACTAGTTGCACTAAACAACTGTATATTCTCTAAGGGGAAACATTAACAGTCCAATTGCTTGAGATTTTTGAGAGGCCAAAGGAGCAGCAAAATGCATGTTGGGGAAAAAGCTTGAATTGGCAGGTAGGTAGATTAGCTGACCTATTAGTTCTTTTATATTGCAAACTTCTATGATTTTGTGTGGGGAAAATTCCTTTTCAACCCACGCTGGCAATCTGTTTATGTTCTGAAGTATGATGATTGACATCCCTTTTAACTTTTAACCTAGAGAATGTCTCTGCAAGTGTTATTCCTACATATAAATGTCTAATGCTTTTAATATAAAAAAAAAAGTCTCTCAATTAGGGGACTGTATCCATGTGCAAATGCAGAATGGAGATCACAACAGAGTCTGAGGTGTTATCGCGGCATGGGCAGCACTCCCACTCAGGAAGGATGGGGCGTTGAGAAGGAAAAGGGAGCATTTGGGGCTTTATAGACTAGAGAGTGAAGGCAAACAAGAGAAAAGTGGATAAAAACAGTCAGAAAGAAGGGTATAATTTTTACTGAAAAGGGGAATAGGAAGGAAAGAATAGAGAAAAATTGGAAGGTTGCAAGGTATAAAAATAGAGAAGCAAGATAGGCAATGAGAGCTAATTTATGGAATAGAAGAACCAGAACAATAAGGATGTTCTGTTATTATTATGGTGCCAGAGTAGCTTGCTGCCTATAAGCATTTACCTTTGGTTCATCTACATGCAGCCTTATTTTTTTCATTTCAAACAGTGTAATATTTAGTAGGCATCACTGAAGCACACTGCATGGATTTTTGTGATAAATAGTGTATTTTACAAATAAAATGCAGCTTATCCATCTTTCCTGTGAAAGTAAAACTTAAAAAAATATAGAGCATTTAGAAAACTGTAGCACCCTAGTAGAAAGAAGTTCCATATTCTGCGACTTTTTCCTGCATTTTTACCCCAAAATGGGGGACTGGAGATGGATTTATGAGAGGGATAACATTAAAAAAGAAATATTTAAGAAATTCTAAACTGGCAAAACTTCATGTACTTAAATACTACAAAAATACTCTTCACATGTTATGGTATTAAACTAGAGCTCATTGTACAAAAAGAAACAACAATTGCAGAGAATTCCAGTTAATCAAAAATATCTTTGCAATGTTACTTGTTCTGACTTAAAGAAGTTTGCTGAAGCATCAACTTCATTTCTGTCGAGGACTGTAAAAAAGATTGAAGCTGGGGCCTGGAATATGAACAAACAATGCATCTAAGTTAGTGCCCCACAGAATATTTTAAAATTATTTAACACAAATCATCTCAGTGTCAACAACTCATCACAGATAAACTATCTAATTAACAGAAGCCATCATAGTATTTGAGAACTCAGTCTTGGCTCAGTTGATATACCAGAAGGGCACTCCTTGATAAGCAAAATTTATAAAGGAAGGTTTAAAAAACATTCCTGCCTGAAGTAGATTCTTCTTAGTTTTAAATTAACCCTCTGCTAGATTGGGGTTTTTAGTAGTTTGGATTTTTTAAATCTTAATGAGATAACAATCACAGGATGACCTCATGTTCTCAGGTATATTCCAAGCTAAGACTCCGTTACACAGTCTGTTTTATGATGCAATATTTTTTCAGCGAGTCTGCCGTGCACTTGGAGCCATGCCAAAATGACAGCTCAATTAACAAAAGTGTCCCCAGCTTTTGTAAGCCCTTCTGAGATAGTTTTATCCCACTTCTTGAAAATTGCAAAGGTTGTCAAAATCCTGAGGAGATAAAACTTTACTGCAAAACACTTTTGGGCATCAAAGCGTTGGCTGGTTGTTGCAGCACCAAACCAGCCACTTATTGGAATTGCACTTATTGCAGGTGATTCACTTCCCCGCAGGAAGTCTGTGGGGAGAGAAAGATGATAATGGGATATATGAAAATATAATATAGACCAAAAGTCACTGAAAATAGCTTGTGGGAAATACTGAAAAGAGAGATCTCTCCTAAGTCTCTGGGGGGTGATGTTTATATGTTGCAAGGAGATGATCTAGGGCAATAATATTCATTACCTTAAAACTGCTCCTGAAAGTAGTCTTTTTCACAGAGGAAATGTGAAATAACACTTAGGAAGGAGTGAAGTACCGTCTTTTTTCAATTCCATCCCAGGTAGATTATTTCCTACAATATTCACCAAATGTATAGCAGAAATGGGTACAATTGATCTTTTTTTCTGAGCTGAAGGAGATCACACTGCTGATATCAAGTCTTGGAAGAAAACACTTTATCCTTAGCTATCATATGATTCTTAGAGCATTCCTAGGTTTGAACAGAGCATACTCTCCACCATCTTAGCAAATAACAATACTGAGTTTCCCAAAGTCTTCTAAGAAAGAATTTTAAAATTATTGATAAAATAGAATAATCTACAGATGGTTTTCACAAAATATTATTCTGCAGCAGAAAACAGATTTTAAATGTTGGTTTGACTGAGATTTATTGTCACATCTGTGGAGGTATTTAGGCAACTCAACTACTTACCTTTGCAAATTAGAGCTCTAGTTTTAAAAGCAATTACCAGGAAAGTAAGCAGAAATACACATAATAATAATAATAATAATAATAATAATAATAATAATAATGATAATAAAACATATCTGCATATTTTCATCAAAACACTCAGAATTTTCAGTGGACTAATTGGAAAATGGGTTATTTTCAACAGAAAATGCTTGAAAATAAATGTTCCCTTCTTTCTTTGAAAAATTTGAATGCTATGAATTTTGAAAAGATTTCTTATGGTCATTTCATTAAAAACTATTGTCCAGTTTCAATTCTGCATAGCTTCCCAGAGCTATTGAGGGAGACACTGATAAGGAAAACAGTAAGTCATAATAATCAATATAATGGTATGAAAATGTCATACAATGAATCAAATGTACCAAAATTAATTTATTTTTCTTGACTTTCACTTGGCACTACAGTAGAGGTGATGTTATTTTAGGAACATTCTGATAAGGAGCATAGGGGTAGTGACTCTTAGGAATCTGCAAGGATCATTGAACTTTAAGGGCAGGAAGTCACCTAATGCCAGGAAGCCACAATACATGCCAGTATAATTCTATTGCCTCTAGTAAAATAGACTGAAAAAAAGACAAAAGCTGTGAGCAGCTGAAGGAACATAGCAAGACCAAGACAATTGACAATGTGTTTGGTCTGCCCCATTTCTGAATTTTTTAGACATTTCTCATTATATGGGTTTACACAACTAGAGGTAAAGTTTATTTAAAGTTCTTAGGAGATTTTTCCACTGGATAACACTCCAGAGAGACTTTGTGTGTTGTTCACCACATGAACACAAGCGTTAAGAGCATAGCTGAATATGGGTCTATTACTAAATTCATTTCTGAGTTATTTCTTTCATATTTAATGGATTCATGTGCCATTGAAGTTAAAAGCAGTGATGACAATGACATTTTTGAACATTCCTCTCTAAAGATGTGGAGTATTTCAGATAAGTGTTTCAGAAATAACTCATTTTTCAGCTCCCTGGCAGTACCAGATAATGATTTCAGATCAATTCAAATTAATGGCAGCTCTTGGACTATTTTCAATGTTTAACATGCACACATATTGTTTTACCAGACAGAGATATGCACAAACTTGATGTTTTCAGATGTCTTCTCCAAGTCTAGGAAGCTACTACATATATGTCCTGTTGTCTTTAACAGTTCAAGCAAGTGATGATCCTCATCACTCCACAAAAATAAAGTAATTGTTAATAAAGCCTAACTGGCCTCAGTTAATTTGTTCCTATAAAAAGAATAGCAAAAACTTTTTAAAAAGCACTAATAATTCCCCCCATCCCCAAGTCCCCAAAGGATCATTAGGGCTCCATTAGAGACATTAGGCTCCACCCTAATGTCCCTTTGCAAGAAAATGTGACAAGCTAGGCATACCCAGAAGTTTATGTGAAAAGACTAATTTCAGAGGAAGATTCTTCAATAAAGAATGGAAACGACATTATTTCTCAAGTGATGATTTGGATTTACACATACTTTGCATCTATAATGAATATACACACAACAGAATGACTGGAGTCCAAAAATGTCTCTACACCATCACTGTATTTTCCTGAATCTGATACTGGCAGCATGGTGAAGCACTCTCTCATAAATGTTAAAAAATGAGATGGCGTGTATCTGATAAGTGTTAGAAAAAGGGTTAGATTTCTTGGGGTGGTTGTATCAAATTGGGATTAACATTTTCCACTTAGCCCCTTCTGCTCCTGGAGAGGCTGACATGATTTAGTGACTATGAAAGTAACACCTTTGTCATTTTCATTGTGCTTCATTTCACCTTCTCATTTGTGTCTTTTTAAAATAAGATGTCTAACTGAATACAGTAATCAATGTGCCATCGATTTATATAATGCAATTGTAATCTTCTCTTTTCTATTCTCTATTCCCTTCTTAACACAATTTAACATCTTATTTGCTTTTTTAATCACCACTGAACAAGTCCCTTCATTGAGCTGTCTACAGTAATGCCTGGATCTTTTTTTTCCCTGAGAGGTTACAACTAATTCAGAAGACATCATTATGTATAAATACTTTAGACTGTTTCTACTAATGTGTTTTTTGGGGGGGGGTCTTATCTGTGTTGAGGCTTATCTGCTGCTCAGTTGTTCAACCAGATTTTTTTGCAGAATTCAACTAAAGCTCTTCATAGTTCCTTAATTTAAATGATGCAAATGAATTTACAATTTCAGCTGCTTTATCACATTTAGTCTTTATCCTGTTTTCAAATTCAACATACAGAGTGAGCAGTACTTTTGCCAAAACTGTTTTATGTAGTTAACTCTGTATTCATCATGCTGGAAACAAGAATTTTGTTGCTGTTCTGTTAGTCTATGATTATATAGCTGCTATATCAACAACCACTAAATAGGATAAACACCCAAGAAACACCTGAAAAACACCTACTATAAAACTGTAAACCTGAGATACATAACAGTCTAGCCATAGCTATGTGTCACAGCATTGATTTATCCTCCTAAACCAACCTTAATCATAGGACACTTGCCTCCTGTATTATGCCTGTATTTCTGTATCATCAATTTTTTAATAGTTAAGACTTCAGTAATTTACTGACTTCTGCTTTGCTATAGAGACTTTTGCTGATTTCCATGTGAATTAGTTTACAATTAAGTCACCCATGTCAAAACTACAATGTAGTCCCTAAAATTGTAGTGACAATACAGAATATATTGAAAGTATTTATATTTCTGGCAAGCAATGTTTTGCCTCATTGTCTTCTTGCAGAGAACCAGACATCACTGGAAAATTTAAAATACTTGTAATATTTATAAAATTATGTTCCATTATGTTCTTCTTAAAACAAACTAAAAAAAATTAAAATAATACTGCAGGAGACGGTTCTGATATTTACCATTTTCACTGCCATTTTTCTATATTTGTCTAGAGCATATAGAGATAAGAGTCTTATGCCTCTTTGTTGCAATCACATTACAATTAGTAGACAATAAACAAAGGAGATATATCTCCTATTACACCACTTTTAGGTTGCATTATATTTCTCTTTTTAAGTGTGTTAACTGTTACTGCAAGACAGCTCACTGTTAAATTATTTCCAGGAAAACAAAACTACCTGCTAATATGTATAGCAATAGTTTCAATTGTTTTAGTTTTCTGCTTCTTCATAATTTAGAGACTGATGTAGTTACATCTACACATGTAACTACATTACATTGCTGGATTTCCTAGAATTTCCCTCATTAAGTTTTATTTTTTTAAATTAAATCTCTCCATTCAGCCTTTGTGTAATAGCTGAGGGTAAAGGATCTTCAGCCTTCTCAAAAGACGAATTTTCTGCTATAAACAGCATGCCGTTACAACTCAACTGATTGCAAAGAATTTGGATTGCAGTGTGATTCAAGTCTTTCATTGAACTGATATTATCCACTCAACCTCAGCAATACCTTAGAGAAATACAAAGCAGAGTAACTGTCTTTTATATTGTACTCTCTCAGTGCAAGCATAATAGAGATGCCATGAACATTGCAGAGGTGTCACATTAGCTGCTGAACTAAAGAGTGTGAAGGAAAGGGAACTCATTGTTAATTTTTTTACAAGGATGGAATAGATGAACATTGCTTACAAATGAGCTTTATTTAGTTTTAAACACATTTCATGAAGTAAATAGTATATTTCCCTAATTTTCATGTCTTTTGGTATGCTTCCAAAAACTTGGAAGTGAATTAGTGTGCAATTTGCATCCAAATCTCAGCCAAGGGGATGTGGTTTATTATAATACATGGCCCTCCTAATTATTGAACAGCCCGAGAAAACTAGGCACAGTGTGCATCTGTTATTGCTTGACCACACTGCCAAACATAATTTGGCAAGCACAGAAATGTACATTGAGCAGACCTACAGTCTAATTTGCATTAGTTTGTAGTAATTATATGAAAGCTATAACTGAACCAAGCTTGTCCTCTTTTTAGAGCACATCATTCTTTTTGAAAAGAAATCTCAACCAAAAATCCAAAACAATTAAATAGCACACACATACACAACCCTGAGAAACTCCTTGTTTGCACAGTAGACTTTCACAGTATTATTTAATGATTATCCAAATGTTATTTCTGTGTATTCTGTAAAATCTCAAACCGGGATTTTTTTTCCCTGCAGTTTTTATAGGCTTTTCTGTGTTTTCGTTCATCCCCATTCAGAATATTTTATCTCTTCTGCCGAATTCTAAAACCCTATATGATTTAATACCCTGTAACTGGTGATTAAAATTACAGGCATTTTTAAATTCAATTGCTAAGGAGGAACAGGAGGAAAGTCCTGCCTTTCATAATTTGCTTTTGACCCTTTCCATAGTCATTTAATTCAAATTCTATTCTGACTTAAAGAAAAAGTCTAATTATAAGCCACCTCGTGCCACAGTAATGCTGGAAAGTAGTCACCTAAGCTCAGGGAAGCTGGGATGCTATGGTAAAAATACATGCAGGTTTTGGCCTACAGAACTTCCAAGGGAAAAATCCTGTTTGCCCTCTTATTTTTCTAGTTAGATTATATATTCAGGTACACAGACATCATGGCTATGTATTAAAGATGATGGGAAACCTAAACTAAATCAGTAAATGAGGAAATAAAGCAGAATCTCATCTGCAGAAAGTACTATTGTGTAATATTTTCCAGAAATGCAGAGGCATAAAAAGATGAGAGAGTCAAATTCAATCCCCATTGAAATCAATGACAAAAGGTAATCATTCCAACAGCCACAGGATCAAGCATAGAGGGATTTCTTTTTCTCCCCTTCTTTAAGTAAACACTGGCATTTTCAGCTTCTCTGCAGGGGCTGTGAAGCAGAGGCACAGTCTTTTTTGTTGGTAAACAGCTTGACATTTTGTAGTATTGGACTAGTCAAAGGGCTTCAATCTAGAGTTTGAGTATTAAGAAATAACTGTATATTCACTATGTACTTGGGTATTCTCAGATAGCTTAGGGTAATTATTAGCCAGCATACTCAGAGTCAGAAACATTTACAGTGAAATGACCATACGGAGACTATGTAAATGAGTTTCCAAGAGTGAAAATGCAATGAAGTATAAAAGTGAATAAAACCTGCTGAATATTGCTGAATGAGTGAGCATTACCTCTACACTCTGATTAACTGATCAACCTATTTTCATAAGCAAAACCAAACTTGTAATAAGTTAGAAGGGAAAGAAATCCCAATGAACCATTTACAAATGGTATTTCACAGTTGACCAAAACCCACTCAATTTCCTTTCCCATAGTATGTGGAAAATAAAGATATGCTTACTTATACAATACCCCCTGCAAAACTGCTTTATTTTCTATTTTAGTGTTTAGTATTTCTACAATATAATAATAGTTGCATAAAAAAACAGCTTTTTACTGAACCAGTCTCTTTCCATATATATATATCCTCTCACTTCAGGGACTGGAATAAAGCAGTGGAGAAAAGAAGCTGAGGAAGAGTGTTGTCAAGTAAAATCACACTGGTTTGCTTCTTTTAGCACCAAAACCTGCTTCATTTAGTTTGTTGTTACTAGTGTTTGGGGTTTTTGTTTGTTTATTCATTTGCTTGTTTTGTTTTTTTGGGATTTTTTTTGGAGTTTTTGTTTGGGATTTTGGGGGTTTTTAAAGTTTTTTTTTTTTTTGCTTACTTTTGTTTAGCAATGAATTAACTAAATAAAACCCAGTTGCTGATTAGTAGGTGCTTCTGATGAAATACAAGTAGATTTGGGTAACAGTGCAGAGTTGTTTTATCTTTGTTTTATGTTTTGGGGTTTTGCAGATCTGAGAATACTACACATCTTTGCACAGGCAGGCCCAGGAATAAAATATCTGTTCTCAGAGGTCCCTTCTGTTAGAGGAATATTTCCACATAGATATTAGTTTTATTATAGTTTGGGCATTTCACCAGGTGTTTTCACACTTTGCATAGTCATTCTTTAATACACATACAAGTTTTCCACTTTAATACACATGCAAAGTTTTCCATGCTGCAGGTTCCTTATGAAAAGGGATTTGACATGTCTGGTTTTAAGATTTGTTTTTTGTCTAAAAGTCATGCTCATGATGATGACCAAATGAAAATCACTTTGTTTTCAGAACAAGAAAATTCTGCAATACTCAAAGGATGGCATGTAATTAATAATTCTGAAATGAAATTATTTTTCTCCCTCTGTCTTAATTGATTTTCTGCATTTTTTTAACTTAGCCACATTCATCCAACTTCCAGCATGACCATAAATATGAAATCTTTCAGAGAGTGTAAGTTAGGTTCCCCGTCTGAACCACAAGAATAGCCACTGAACTGCATTCTGTTCTTACATTGTAGATAAACACCTTAAGATACCGTGTTAAAACCAGAGTTTTGGAGATACTTACACAAACCACTTTCCGTTAGTGAAAGTCTGCACAGAAGATGTATGTGCTACAGTAGAGGTATATGCATTTCCTTTCAAGAAACTGATGGGCTTGTAATGGTGCATGAATTGTGTCTGTGGATCTCTTGGAAACAGATGTCATGTGAACTTCATGCAAAGTGACTTCCCAGGAAGTAATTCTCTACTCATTTTCAACTTTTGCAAGTTACTACAGCATAGTTTGATCTCCAGTCATTTCCAGCTGCACAATTAGAACTGGTGTCACTACTTAGAGCCTTTTGAATGAGCTGGTGGGCTTAAAGCCATAGAGAAGACAATTCAAAGCCTCCCAAGGAAGTCAGTTTTAAAAGAAAGGGTTTGGCATGAGTGAAGGTTTTCTGTCTGTGGAGCTGTTTAAGCCTCCTAACAGCTCACTGCAACAAGAGAGTGGCATATAGAGTGATAAGAAAGACAAGGAGGAGGGGCTTGCATTTAATTTTTTTCCCAGGATAACTCCTCTTGTCTTTCTTTCCTTCCTCTTCAAATAATTTCTTACTTGGTTCCCAAGCAAAAGCAAATTTTCTCATTAAAAAAAAGTGTCTAAGGAATAGAGCTTGTAGTCAGTAGTCACACTTGCTTTAATTTTTTTTTCACTGAAGGTTTCTACTGAAAATGTATATAACTGCTTGTTCTTATCTTAATGTCTGTATTTAACTTGTGTCCTGTTTACAGGCCCAGCCTCAATCCTCTTAGTTACCTAAGAATAAATCTTGCCTTGATTTTTTTTAATGCCATCTTTTTTCCATCCATGCCATGTACAGTCTTTTGTCCATCAGCCATGAAGATTACCTACATCAATGAGGCTTTCAGTATACCTGCTTATCCCAGTCTTCTTCAGAATGTGTTTAGCAGCACCAGAGCACACTCAGTGACTACTGAGCTGTGAAAGGAGTAGCAGGGTGAATTTACCAGGCTTAAGCAAGATAAATGGAATAAAATATGGTAGAGACAGACTTGGCTGTGTAGAATATAAGTAAACAGATTGTGGTCTCTGGAAGTAAAAAGAAGGCAGTTAACATTATTTTTGCTACAATACTGCAGAAAAGACTGACTATGTCAAAGGGCTAAAAATCTAAATAACCACTTTTGGAATTCCCAGTTGAAGAATATTTTCACTCCTGTAGGATTTCATTCTGTTCCTTGTGTGTATTTATATGTTCTACAGGTTCTAATAAAAAAATTACAGAAATTCCTAGGTTATCCTGACTATTAGAACTACATAAACTCAAGCACAAAATTTTATCTAATATCTTTTTCCCTGAGCCAAGTAAGGCACCACTCAGGAACCATCTATCTAAACTATCCAAACCCTACTGGCAAGGAAGTGCTATGCAATGTTTCATATTTAATATGAGTTATCAGAAAAGTTCCCACATTTTATCTTGGGCAACAAATTTTGTATCAGCTTTGGATTAGTCAAGGAGCTCTTTCAGGGGAAAAAAAAATCCATTTCTGTTTCAGATAATACAGGCAGTGTACAGTGTACATTGCTGAGTTAATTTGTTCCAGGAGTTAATCCCCTCAGTGTCATAAAAATAATATAAAACTAAATTCTTTATTTCTTGGTCTATCTTTAGCTTTCAGAGACTTGCTCAGGTTTTTTTGCTAGATGAAACAGCTGTTTCATACTTGGAAATTACACATCCAAATCAGTAGTCCTTTATGAACTAAGCAGTTCCTAAATGTACTACTTGAGAATAGTTTTCCAGTTTAATGGCACCAATTGTCTGGTAGAAAAAATCAACATGAAAAACTATTTTGTCAATGTTACTTTTTCATTCATATAAATTTTCCATAACCAGACTAGAAATTTAAAATATTCACCCTTCTCACTCTAAGATGACTTATGAATGTTTTCCACAAGGACTATTTGGTCTTGATATAGCATACAAAGAAGAGAGTGATTAAGTGGAAAAAAAAAATCTTGTCTGTGACTAATATAAACAATACATTGTCATTTGTACCAAGAAAATTTATTTCTTAATATATTTCTTTTTAATATCATGCATAAGTTTATACACTGAGCTGATTTAATTTGGTTCTCCCTTTTTCAGAAAGATTTCAAATAAAAACTATTACTTTTCACAGACATTGATGGAAATACAAAATTAAAATGCAAGGTACTTTCAGATTTTGTGAGTGTAGAACTGTGGAGAGACTATTCCAATCTGAACAGCCGGTAATTAGTAAAATGGAAATAATATTGAAATAAAATGGAAATAATTAGTACTTGGAAATAATATTTTTTCATGTTACTATCATGTGATTTCTCCTTACATTTTGTCAATATAATGGCACATGTGGACCTGTGGTTTACCTTGGCTAGCAACATTGAAGTGAAATTTGTCTTCTTGTTTTCAGTAATTTATAAAAGTTTACATTGCTTGATATAAAATACATCATTTCTCAGCAGTGAAAGACATAGCCTGAATCTTCAGACAGTGTGAAACAATAGCTCTAAGGAAAATGTAAATTCACTTCTGTGGTGTTATAATTCTGACACTGAATCCTGAAAGGTAACATTTTAGATGTTTTAACAAAATTTGGTAGCAACGAATTTCTTCAGTCTTCACTAACTGATTTCCTGTTTACTTTTTCCACAACAAATTATCCGTGAGAACACTTACAGCCTGAAATAAAGTGAAATCCACTTGTCGAAGGGCTTCTTAGGCTGTCTGCATTATAGTGTGCAATTTATTAGAATTAATTGTCATCAGTGGAGGACTTCAGAGTGACTACTAAACCTGTGTGTGTTTGACACAGGGCTACCCCACTTCTGCAAAATGAAGTCTACCGTGCTAGAATAGATACAGCCTTGAATCTCTAGGTACTATCACAGAGCACATTTTGAAATTTGTAATTTA
The DNA here is from genome assembly GCF_026979565.1 of Vidua chalybeata. NCBI lineage: Eukaryota > Metazoa > Chordata > Aves > Passeriformes > Viduidae > Vidua > Vidua chalybeata. Next base: position 29,806,746 of record NC_071535.1, read on the forward strand.
TTCCAAATTAGCTTATAATTTTCTTAAGTATGACAAAAAAACCTAAATCATATGATTTACAATGCAAAGCTAACACAGCAAGAATTATGTCTTCATACATAATTAATAACCAATGTACACTGTCTTCATATAGCACAGAGTACAATACTTAATATAAACATAATGTTGGATTTTGGAGAATATTAAAACATATTGACCTACTGATCTATTTATTGTGGTGGGTGGTCATGCTTATAAACTCACAGATTGTCATTTACAGAAAACAGAATGGAAGGTTCGCGCACACACACACACCCACACCCCAAAAAGTTAAATTGATTTTTGTTTTCCATGTGAATGAAAGAAAATGTTTCATTTACTTACTTAGATCAACCGACATGTATCTTTTTCTCTTAATTTTCTTTTGTCTACACTTGTGCCATCCATTATAAATTTGGTCACCCTGATAGTGCTTTTTGAGTTATAATGCCACACTAGATACTATATGTGAAATGTGATTAAGGACTTACTAATTTGAGATCACTGTCTATTTGTAGTTCAGTGAGTCATTAGAGAATTGCGATTCAGGAGGATGAAATTTCTGAATTTTTTGCCCAAAAATAAACAGATTTTCTAGTGAAATCTAAACAGAAACATTAGTATCAGAATTTAATATCAATATTGTGATATCTAGATTGAGATCATAGCTAGAAGGCAGAAAGAGAGAGACTGCTTTCCACACATATAATTTCCTGTACAAGTCTATACTATCTCACATTTTTTTTGAAAGCTTATTTAATTCATGTTGGCATTCACCAACATTTGATAAACATGTCACTCTTTACCAGGTGTTCTAACTGAAAACAGAGATGGACGAAATATATTCTACAGTCTGCTTGTAATAGGGGTCTACTACTTTAATGAAAATGTAAAAAAAAATTGTGTTTGTAAAAATATTTGCAAAGTATTCTATGAAAATAAATATGATGAAAGGGTGCCTAGATTAATTTACATGATTTTGTGTAAAGTTCTTCTCATAAAGAGATTAATTTTTTTGTACTGGAAACTGCTTTTGCATGTTAGGTAATTTTTTATCTTCTGTGTTTTTTTTCTTGAGGGCAGTTGGATGATCAGTACACATCATAGGATAAATATTGTGGCTGTGTCTGTCTAGGAGAAATCAACCAAGAATTCTAACAATATACTAAATACTATTGTCAAAGATATAATCTGCAGAGACTATCTACTTTATCTGACAAACATGATTTCAATTCAGGAAATAGCTCACAATCATTCTAGTGCATCTGACATCAGTGGTATCCACACAGCCATTCTGTGCAAACTCTCTGCTTTAAAGGTCTTCCCATCACTGCTATTGGTCTCACAGATGATGAAGTATGACACTCCATAAACAATGAGCTGGGCCTTTTGTAGGCTGCTTTGCTTTTTTTGGCTTCAAACTGCCACTGAATGTCAAATCAATTTGGCTTTCATTAGAACAGCTTTATATGTGCAAATGTATTTGTGTCTGGTAGCTACTTTTTTCTATTTTTGCTTTCCTTTCCCTTTGTTTTTTTCTCCTTTCCCTTGAATGATGTAATTTTTCTCTAATCAAAGCCAACACCTGTTTCTCTAAAATAGGACCCTCTGTGTAAAGCTCTTTATCACAATCTGAGTACACTCTAGATGGGCTCATTATGAATCAAGTTCTCTCAGAACAAAGAGGAAGTGCTCTGCTACAGTGACATTGTACACATAGAGCCTGGATAAAGTCAAGAGCTGATGTAACCTTGACTTTTGACATGCCAACAGACTGCCGTCTAGATAATGCAAGGTGTGTAAGCTACTGTCTTTGACAAGTAATAAAAGAATAAATCAGATATTTTGTTTAAGAGCAGCTCAACTGTTACACAGTGCTGTATTAGGATTGATGGGGTAATGTTTTTTCTTAACCAATTTAAAATGAACACAAAATTGCAACTTTGAGGATTTCTGGTTTTGTAAACCGCACACTGTGAGAGGAATAGAACAAAATAGGGAGTACAGAACTCCCAGTTATGAGGCAGTGAAGATCTGCTCCAACAGAGGACATTAAAAGTAGTCTTAAATGGCAGACGTTTAGGAAAAGGAAATTAGAAAGGGAAAGGCTATGTGTGTCCTAAAAGGCTACCATAAACTCTGTGTTGTGACACATTTGAAAGAAACACAGGCTCACTTTTCATGCACCTAAAATCTGTTGCCTCTATGAGACTTGTCTCATGGAAATAGCTATTGAAGTGTACTGTGCCTGGAATGGTTTAGGATTGTGGTGAAAAAGAACATAAAATTCCTTTTCCTCCTCCAGAAATATCTTGTTTTCTAATTTTCATCACAAAACCATTCTCTCTTTTTTCTGTTCATGTTGTACAAGCTGAAAGTCAGGATATATTTCCATTCACTTCATAGATTCATAAAATCACTAAGGCTGGAAAAGACCTGTAAGATCAGGGGTCATAATTAACCCAGCACTACTGTGTTCACCACTAAGCCATATTCCTAAGTGCCAAATCCACATGTTTTTCTGAACACTTCCAGGGATGGAACACTTTCAGGAGAAATATATGTTTTGAAATAACTTATCTAACTATAACCAGGTCAGATGCATGTTCTATCCCAAGTAACAAGGCACTTGTAAGTAGTCAAGCTACATGCTGTGTCCTCTTGCTAGCATTTATTCTTTTGCAAAGAACCAGAAATAAATTTTACTTCTTTAAATGGAAAGACGTACACTTTAGAAGCTGAGGAACCTACAGATAGACAGTAGGAGTAAGACAGAAAAAAATGGTGACAACTTTATCCCCACTCCATCTAAACATGAACATTTGACACTTATGAAGGAAGAAGCTTTCTCTGGACATTGCAGAAGAGCAATAAGATGAGAGAACCAGCCTTTGCTCACCGCTTTCAATAATGGGTTAAAACATCTTCAGAGGACCTCAGACTGTCCAAGAAGGGTCCTTGCTCAGTTTGTGAGTTGATGAACTCACTCCCGTATGATGGGATCCTGTGTCAGACACTCACAAGGAAAATGCCTATTTTCAGGGCTGAAGAAGAGGTTTGCTTGGCTCAAATACTCAGTGATTTCAAATCCAGTGCTAACTCTAACTGAAATATATTGGTAATCTGCCATCTGTGGTTTTCTTGAGCAGAAATTTTGACTGAAGTCCAGGTCTTAGTAGATATGAGGCCACGTTACCAAATCCATCCTCCTACTCGACATCATCCTTCATACTGTGTCACTGCCTTTGGATTAAGGACCGCAGCAAAGTATGGAAAATGCAGATACTTCAGTTGCCAAGTCATTTCTTGGTCTCTCCGTTGAAGCTATCTATAGTGAATGTTTCATTGCTGACATCTATTCTAGCCTCAGTATTGTCAAAGCATTTTTTCGTGTGTAATAAATTTGCATAAACATTTCACCCCAAATATAATGAAACATAGGATAAGAAAGACCTAAATTATATTTAAAAAAATACTAAAAGACTTCTTGATTGATTTGCAGAGGCATAGCAAAATTCCTTCATATAGTGGCCTCATGAATGAGATGATAATATGCAAGTAAAGCATAATGATTGGCATATTAAATGCAAGATCTTTGTCACCATCTGTTTCCTGATTGTGTCAGCAAGTTGGGTTTTTTTTCATGGAAGTGTGAGAATACACCATGGCCTCGAAGTATCAAAATGTCAATTATACATCACATTTTAAAGTTGGAAGCCCAAATCACAATTGTCCCTGAATTCTGCTTGAAACACTGACAAATTATTACCTATCCGTCACATTTAGCCTTACTGTACAGTAGCACAGTTATTGTGCTGGAAAATAAAACAGAGCAGGAACACTATCAAGGCCAGGTTTCCAATTTTGTGATGAATATTTAAAAAAAAAATTGGTACAGAAGGAGACAGGGAGAGAACTAAGAATTCAAAACAAATTGAATAGTTGCAGAACAGCCCTATCAAATACTTGTTATTTCAAGCTCAAGTACTTTGAAAACAGTTTTGCATTTCTGGTATTCTTCATTACAAATAATCCTCGTTCACAAGGAAGACAGTATTCCTTTTTCTATATTTCTACTTGCACTGACAGAAGAAAATTATATCCTGGTTAGTGCAATGAATCAGTACGAAGTGCAGAAGGAGAAAACCAATGTGAAACCTAACCAAAACGAATGAACCTTTCCACTAATACCACAGGTCCTGCATTACACCCTCAGTGGCCTTATATCAGAGTTGGTGGGAGATGTTTTAATGTCCCACATAGGATGACATACTAGCACCATTAGCTGACAGAACAAGCAACCAGAACAAGCTGCCAGAATAAGGTGAAGGCACACAAAAAGGCTGCTAATTGTGGTTCTGAAATGTGAATACAAGACTCTTCCAAAACTGAAAAGTCCACTAATATCTCAAGGCATTATTTCTGCTAGGGGGAGTAAAGAGAAAAAGTAGTTATTGTGTAAAGTGATTCTTCATTTACTGAGGACAATGGTAAGATCACCAAAAAATGCAATGGCCTTTTGATTTGCTCCTAGACCAATTACTGTAACTGTGGAAAGGAGATATCTAGATTTGTTAAAAATGAGATAAAGAATATAATCATGTCGAACAATCTAACATGAACAAAGCTGGAAGACTATAAAGAGGTTAAATGAAAAATGTGAGCTTTCAAACTTAGACTTGAATGGACTTTTCATGAAGCATAATTTCTTCTATCTAATAATTTCTGATTATAGTAGTATTTATACATTATAAGGTACACAATCCACTACTTAAACAGACTGCTTATATGATATTTGCTTATATGATATTTTTGCTGTAATAAGATAGCAATTTTTAAGATGCAAAATGTATTACAAATGGGACTGATTCCAAAATTAGGAGGTTGTAAGTACCATGATTTATATTACATGTTTGGGGTCAATTTCTGTGCCTGCAAAACAGGGTTGCTAATAATAAATATAAAGTACATTGATTCTAATTAAGAATTAATTTTTAGTATGGCATTGTATTTTAAGCATGTGTGTGCATACATGTTAAATCAAAGTGTTTGGGAAAATTCAGTCTGGGGCTTCTGATTTAAGCAGTTGTCCATGAGCAGTTGTGTATAGGCATGTCTTCACTACTAAAAAAATTCTTTTTCCTTCTTCAAAAGGTCATGTAAATGATCTGTAAAGCAGAGGTTTATATATTTCTGGTGGAGCAGCGTGCTCTGCCAGATAGTTAGCAGTCTCTCCATTCATCAGCAAATGGTGAATCATAAGCTGTTGGAAAGCAGAAAATAATAAGAAAAGTCACAGTTCAAACTTTGCAGCTGTAGTTTGATAAAGTTTGTAGCCTGAACATACATATAAATACGAACCAACACTGAGGAAAAAAAAAAAAAAAAGAATATGTGAGAAAAAGTCTCTTCTAAGAACTTTCATGTGCATCTGTTGCCAAGGTAATCACTGTAGGTATATCTTCAGACAGGTGCTTTCTGGGGGTCTGACTCCCAGCTTGTGCACCTCCACCAAGATATCAACTCAACACAGGCAGGAGAAACACACTGTGTAAAATATTAGTGTATTACAAACAGATATGGTTTTCTGTGTGTGCATACTACTGGTATCACTGTCTTCTCTGAAAGTGAGGTCTGGATATGTATGTGGTAAATAAATGTTTTTGAACTTTGTGAACTGTGGACATCAGTCCATCTCTCAGATTCTTATAGCAGGGATTGAAGGAAAATGTCCTTAATGTCTCTTTAACCTTTTCTTTTTCCTTTCTGCAAGTCCATAATACAATTTCTTACTTCACCCTCTCTTAGGTCCATTATGAAATCACTCCTGTTTACTAACAGAGAAACAGCTCTATTTTTTTTTTCCTTGCTGCCATTTTTTTTCCTTCTTGACAGCTCTGTCAGGCATCCAAATGAAACAAAGAATTCTCACTTTTTAATTAAAATTTTGCTATTTCAGACATTATCATGAAACAAGTGAGTTTAAGGGAAGTTTTGTCACCAATATCCATGTTATTTTGTTCTCCCTCACATCAGGAATATGTCATACAAAATAATATGGTTTCTTTCATGTATTCACCTGGACTTTCAAAAGAATGCTTTGAGGCTTTCTTTCATACTCTGCTTAATAATCTTATCAATTACAGAATTTTTATAGTCTGTATATTATATATTTTTCTGCATTTCTTTTTGAATTCTGTATAAAAATACATTTTAAAGTTAATTATATGTATGTTATTATAGAACATAGAATGGCCTGGGTTTAAAGGGAACACCAACTCTCCTGCTGTGGACAGGGATACCTTTCATGAAACTCAGAACTCCTTCCAGCCTTGCCAGGAATACTTCCAGGGATGGGGCATCCACAGCTTCTCTGGGCAACCTGTTCTAGTGACTCACCACACTTACAGTAAAAATTTCTTCCTAATATCTAATCTGAACCTACTGTCTTTCAGTTTGAAGCGATTCCCCCTTGTCCTAACACTAGATGCCCTTATAAAAAGTCCCTCTCCATCTTTCTTGCAGGGTGCCTTCAGATACTGGAAGGCTGCAATTAGGTCACCTCCAAAGCCTTCTCTTCTGCAGGCTGAACACACCTGATTGTCTAGCCTTTCCTTGGAGAAGAGTTTCTCCATCTCTTTAATCATCTTCAAGGCCCTCCTCTGGAGTCACTCCAGCAGCTCCGTGTCCTTCCTGTGCTGGCAGCCCAGAGCTGATGCAGCCCTGCAGGTGGGCTCTCACCAGAGCAGAGCAGAGGGGCAGAATCCCCTCCCTGGCCCTGCTGCCCACACTGCTTTGGATGCAGCCCAGGACACGTTTGGCTCTCTGGGCTGGGAGTGCCCTTGGCTGGGTCATGTCAGCCTCTCAGCCAGCAGCACCCCCAAGTCCTTCTGGGCAGGGCTGCTCTGGGTCTGTTCATCCCCAGCCTGTGTTGTTCAACCCCAACCAGGGGTTGTCCCAGCCCAGGTTCACCACCAGCACTTGGTCTTGTTAAACCTTATGAGCTTCCAATGGGCCCACTCCTCAAGTTTGTCCAGGCCCCTCTGGATGGATCCCATCTTTCAGGTGTGTCAACCACACTACTCAGCTTGATTTCAGCTGCAAATGTGCTGAGATTGCCCTTGATTGCTTTGTCTGTGTCATTAATGAAGAAATGAAATAACAGTGGTCCATAACAGACTCCTGAGGGACACCACTTGTCACTGATGGACATCAGTACACTGAGCCATTGATGACTTCCCTCTGGATGTGCCCATCCAACCAATTCCTTATCCATCTAACAGTCCACCCAATGAAACCATGTCTCTTCAGTATAGTGAGAAGGCTGCTGTGAGGGACTGTGTCAAAGGTTTTACTGAAGTCTAGAATAGATGTATGATAAAATATATCAATTTGTTCAAACAGAAAACAAAGCAATCTTCTTAATCTTATGATTGAAAATTAATATTCTTCACTAAGTTTTCCTTTAGGAAAAGCTAAAACTACATATTGAACTGTTCCAGAACCCCAAATGCAAGGTTCAGTCTTGCAAATGCTTGTATGTGCACAGCATTACTTGGAAGGGTAGTCCTGAGTTCAAAGTAAAGTCTGTTCCATTATCAGTCTGAGTGAGTACTCAGGTGTTTAAAGTGTTTAACCAGGATTTCAAAATAGAAGCTATGTTTCTTGAGGCTGTAAATCTGTAACCATATGTCAGTTCTTATTGAGAAAAAAAATCATAATATTTAGAGTTGATCAGTAGTACAAAAAGCTGTCTCTACTTTCATCATGCTAGATTTAAAATGAGCTGGATTCAGAAAAGCTTCACAGTTCCTTTGTTTTCATTTCTGCAGATACAGAGGCAATCTAGCTTCACTGGCATTAATGTTTGCTGAAACTAAAAATAAAATTCAGATAAGTATTTGTATAATGTGTTAACAGTTTTAATCTATCAGAATATTTGTCACTGAAACAATGCCTTGTCACTTAGTAAACCAACAGCAATTAGACATCACAATTCAATTCATTCACATGGAGTAAGAAAATGTCCAAGAGAATGATTTTGCAGCATTGCAAAAATGTGGCAAGTAAAATCAGAATTTCTAATTGGTCCTAATGCTGTATTTTTGGTTTAACTTCCTTTGCTTTCAATTAGCTTTAATATGTTCTCTTTTCCTGGAGTAAAGTCAGGACAACTCACTGGTTGGAAATTATTTACAATGGTAAGTAAAATAATTGGAATAACTTACTAAAGAAGCATCAGGATAAAAACAAGCATGTGAATATAAAATAAATTAAATCAGAGGTTTCAAAATCCAAATTAGAAATAAATTGTACAACGTTTTTTACCTTAAATACCTCATAATTGTACAGAAGCGTTAAAATATTCAGATCAATATTGTGTTCTTTACAAGAAACTGATGAATCACAACAGGAAAGTTATGTTATTCTGAAAATTGAGATCTCATAAAGAGCATTCTACAGATAATTTTGAGGGAAGAACAATGATGGAAGTACACCATAACCTACCAGGAAATACCATGCATGACACACAGAAACCATGTACATAGATTATGTTTCATTTAAAACAATAATAAAAGTTAAAGTAGGTAAGGAAAGCTTTAGTCTTTTATTTAGTTGGGTTTTTTGTAAAAAATCATTACATCTCAAGGACTAGCAAGAATTCTTAGTGAAAATTTTACTAAAACTTCTGAGACCAGGTTAGGGTTAGGACTAGGTTTAATTTAGGGAGAGGGAGAAAGCTGATGACCTCAGAGAAGGCTGCTACAAGACACCTTTCCAACTCAGAATTTCCTCCAGGGTTTCAGTATATCCTGTGGCAGAATTTTCGTTCAAGGCTTAGGATCAGTTAGGAGAACTATCCTCTTACCTCTTGGGAGGATATCTCTGACAGGTGAGATCTGTTCAAGAAGCCTCCACTGACCTAGCAGCTCTTTGAGGAAGAGCTGGAAGAAACCGCAGGAGGGGTTTCTACCTCCCTGAGTGGCAGCTACATTAAGTAGAGGCTCTCACACTTGTCCCAGTCTTTCACATTTGGTTCTTTCCAGGACTGCATTGAGCTACTCTGCAGCCATGCCAGTGCCTGTGGTTGTGCCTTGTTGATCTGGACTGTGACCCTGAGTCATGGGATGACTTCATGATTTCCTGACTTCCTGACAGGACTAAGCCTTTTTGTTGGTGGGGCCACAGCTTCTGCCTGACATGTTGTCATAGTTTGCTTCCAAATTTTCCTTTCCCTAACTGCCTTTATTGTTCCCTGAGAGACATTTTACTCTACCCATAGGAAGAGTAAAAAGATTGAGGAAGTAAAGTGGGGGCTTCTGTGAGAATTCTCCCAATCGCATCTCTTTCACAAGGAGCTTCTGCATGTCCCACTACAGAAGTGTCCACCCACACTTATGGTTAGCCTATGGGAAGAGCAAAAGATATGAGACCCATGAAAACAGTGGGGTTGCAAAGAGCTGGACAAGCCATAGCAGCACTGTGGCTTATCTGGGAACTCTCTCCCACCTCCTATTTCCAACGATGGCTTCAGCATGACTCTTGACAGAAGTCTCTGCCCAGATTTAACAGAAGGGCTAGGTTTATGGGCAGAGAGTCAGATAAATATTTTTTAGACAAGTGTTTTAAGACTTAGCAGCACAGTGAGTGGCTGCTTCCGACATTTCTTAAAATTGTCAGAATACATCCAGGGGTGGTTTTCAGTTTAAATTAATAGAAATTGTTCATTGAAAAGCTTAAGTGATGTGAGAGTTTCCAATTTGAATTAAATATTGAATTTTCTATATGAGTTAGAAAAATGCTCTTGAGGACTATTTTTATGATAATTATAATACTCCTGTAATATTCTAGTATTTTTATAGTATTTATGACATTTATATATTGATAGATTTTATGAAGAATTGAAGATTGCCCTTTTAGCTTGGAAAAAAGTTCTCACAGCAGTCATATGCTACTGTTCAGAATGCTTACCATTTACCCTTAAATATAGTTATGGGATTAAATCAACAGAATTGATTGAGAATTACATGAATATATTATATGTAAGTTACAAATTTGTCTTCTCAGAAGGGAAAAAAAAGAGCAACTTACTGTGCATCAAAGAACATTGCAGTTCTTGGAGATGGGAAAATACAATGTAATGTCCTCCAATCATGATTCAAATATTTTCGTAAGAAAGATACCATTGAGATATATAGGGTTACATATAATACTACTGCACAAATAGATTGATATCTGATACAGTATTGACACTATAATTTGATAAACCCAATCAATAGCAATTTCAAGACTGAATACATGCCTTCTCTTCTTTTTTTTTGCTGTGTTTATTTGTTTGGTTTAATTTGGTTTGTCTAGTTAGAATTTCTAGAATGACAGTGATATGAGGTATAAACTGAATGTAAGCATTAGGCAAGAAACCTTGCAGAATATTTCAGCATTTCATTGTTTATTTTAATTTGAACTTAATTAATGTGAGATATCAGGCCCTATAAAGACAAAGAGTGCCATCTATAAATGCTAATATAAATCAATAAAGAGGAGGAGGTTACATGATTTATGTTGGAACTGAGCCACCATGTAATAACTGATGCTCGTTACAGCCTCAACAATGAATGGGAAATCAAAACATTAAACAGTGCAAGCAAGGAGACTATCCTATTTTGCAGTGAGCTTAGGATACTCTATTTGTAATTCATTTTTATCCTATTAAAAGTTAGGTTAAATCTTTCATTCAAATAGACATCTTGCCTAAGAAAGGGGCTGCTGGAGTTTGCCCAATGTTTCCATGCCTTTGAGTTGTTGCCAGCTTTGCTTGAAAAATAACAAATGCAGTTGCCAAAAGCTACATGCTTCTGTTATAAGAGTACCATAGGTACAAGTTTTAGGTATGTACTGCTTTTCATATCTCTATAGTAGAGTTTACTATATTATTAATATTGTATTTTCATTATCTTATATTAGTACAATAGGACTTCAGAATTGTTTTGCATATCTCTCTTGAAGAATAAAAACAAATAGTTCTACTTTTGAGCATTGATTGGCACATTATGAAAACATTGAGAGTCTCTGAGTAGGGCTGCATTGACATACTGAAAGCAGGTCTAACATTTCTCCAGAGATTTTATTTAATCTCCTAATTTCTTCCAATTTGATTTATTCTCCTAATGTCAGCACACATTTTCAGATGAAGACTTCACTCTTCCTATCATTTTCTTAATAACTGTATTTTAATTAATTTTGAAGATAAAATATTTTAAGTCTTCTTTCTCCATACACATTTTAGCTGAAAAAGAAGAAAAAAAACCAACCACTGGAACTTCACTGAAAATGTTGTCTTAGGAAGTGTCCCTGTGTCAGGAGGCCGTCAGATGAACAATTTCTCTTTTCTATTATTTGAGTGCATTAAAATGAGATGTCCAAGTCCTCTGCAGATTCTGGAGTTACTGCAATTTAACTGCAAAACTGCTGTTTTGCATTCCAGAAGTCACTGTCATGGAGATTTATGAGTGTGGGATCAAAGTGGACATGAATGACACCTGTGGTAGATAACTTTGTAGATGGGGTATTTTACATCAGTGTTATATCCTGGTGCCCAGTCTTCTTACCAAATTTGACCCTTTTGAGTAAGAAAAAAATAATCAGCCTGTTCAGAATAAAGGTAGGAGAGCTATAGATTCCTAGAAGAGAAGATATGTGGGTCAGTATTTGTGTTCTTCATACCTACCAGTCTGTCCACTTCCTGAGGATGCTCCCAGGGAGTCAGGTAACTGCCATTTTAATAGTCCAGAAGAACTGAGGTTACCAGATAGTGCAAGCCATCAGACTGATTAACAGTGTGTACCATCAAATTGGGACAGAGGTCATGGAAATTTATCTAGATCAATACCCAATTCTCAACAAGGGTCAAAGATATTAACAGGCTCCCCAGGGAAGTGATCACAGCACCAGCCTGATAGAGTTCAATAAGCACTTGTACAATGCTCTCAGGAACATGGTGTGATTCTTCTGACTGTCCTGTTCAGGCTGGGAGTTGGACTTTGATGACCCTTGTGGGTGCCTTGCAACTCAGAATATTCTGTGATTCTATAGTCTTGCAATTTATAAAAGTTGCACGAATAACTTTTTGATAAAAGATTCTAATAATGGAAATTTGTCAACAGCTTGCTTACAGATACCTTGTCCCAGGAGTAAGCTCACATGAGAGTTAAAATGTTTTTGTTTTCCTTATAATATTTCATTTTTTTTGTCGCAGTGTACTAGAGGTTCTAATATCATTCTAGATATAGCAACTTTTTGGTTTTGAGAACTGTTTCAATCTATGCTGTAGATGAAACAAATACACTTTTTAACCTTTTCATTGAGTCAAATTTTCAAAGTTTTGTGTTCTTATAGCAATTTATTTTTGCTTAACACAGTTTGGAGTTCTTTACTTTCCTATTGGGAGAATTTTCCTCCCTGATTAGTGTTTGGACTTTTTTTGATATTCTTTTGGGAAAAGGATTCTCTTTATTTAGATGTGAGTGGAACTAACTCGTGACTCAGCTGAAATAAATTTTTGCAAGGACGATACCCTCAGTGCCACAAATTCAGTCCTACTTGCCTTTAGGCGGACATAGAAACTGCTTATCAGCTTTGTGGCATTTGTTCAGTAATGTCTAGTGAGTTTCAGGAAGTTATCATCATGTCTATGGAACTTCATTTCTTTACCAATTTCTGTGATTCTTCTGCTAATGTTGACTGCCTTCATCAAGGATGGGAGATTTTAAATTATGTTGATAGGTTTCAATACTGCATTTTGAGCTGTAGTGGAATCAGCCCTTAAAACAATAATGTTGAAGATATACAAAAGGTCAGACAATTCTTTTCATTAGCCAAAGACTAATAGCTCAAGTTTGAAGTAGGATTTGAAGCTACAAGGTCTGTCCAAACACTCCCACTCTCCCACCTATCACTCTCCAAACTGTCTGCATAGATCCTGAGCTTTGTGTGTTGACTAATAGTGCTTTACACAAATGACCTTTCATATGAAGGAGTTTAAGTAACAGGCTGCTGCCCTTCTAGAAACGCTTTTCTGCCTCTTTTAGCTTTTATTTTCCAGCATTCTTTCCTTTGCATGAATGAAAGGATAACTGTTTGGATATGTGAAATGATAATTTATTGTCAGGATCATTATAGTAGTGTTAAAAACAAATAACTCACCAACTGTCTGTTCTCTTAAACATGTGGTATCTGAGTGCTTCAGTGTTCTGTTCAAAGCAGAGACTTTATCTTTGTTCATACAATAAAAAGAGCCCCTTTACATTATTTACTTTAGTTTAGATTACTGTGTTTCCAACTGTCATAAGTGTGTCAGAAACACAAGATTAAAACATTATATTTTACTTGCCAAAACAAGAAATAAAAGAATGAATGGGAAATAGTCTAGGAATTAAAAATATTTGACTGTCTGAATGCAGTTTTTTTTTTTTTTTTAAGCAACAAAAAGACAAAGAAAAATGTGGAAGAATAAAGGGCAGCCTGTTCTCCCTTAGCAGAAAACGACACAGCATTTGTATTTCTGGCAAACTAATTGTTTGCTCAGGCTATCTAACCTTCTTTTTTTCTCTTGATCTGTGTGTGATGTTTTTTGTAGAATGTCCTGAGTTGGAAGGATATAGGAAAGGATCACTGAAGCCTGTTCTTGGTCCTGCACAGAAAAACCCCAAGAATCACACCATGTGCTATGTTCCAGGTCTTAGCTGATTGTATTCAAAGGGTCTTGTTTTCCTGCTATATATTATGAATGACTTTGGAAGAAACACCTGGAAATGCTAATATTGTGTGGTGACAGCAAAATGCTGGAATAAAAGAGGGAAGAAGCTGGATATCCTGGCAGTTCTGCAGTTCACCAAGTCTGTTATTTCTGTTCTGTCTTTATAATGGCCATAAAATATGAGCTGGGAGTATGATGTCAATGCATCCACTTTCAATAATTGATATGATGAATAATCTCAACCTTCTGACACTTTCTGTATCTTCTCACATCTCAGGAAACTTCATTCATCAACCACATTTGAAATGTTTAAGTAATCTCAGTGATGTATGGAGCACTGAAACTCCCTTGTTAGAAATCTATGCTACTAACATTCTATCAAATTAAAAAGCCACTGAGCTCTTGTGCATAAAATTATCATAAATTATCTCTGAAGGTTCATTGCTGTTTGGAATGTTTAATTGCTCACTCAGCTGAACTTCAGCAGCTCAAGATTATTAATCAATTTGTCAGAAGGTTTCTCATAATGTCATCTTTTACACTGCGGTTATATGCAAGAAAAAAACATGTGCAAGACAGTTTTATGCAGCAAGTCAAAAGTATCCATGCATACCTTTCACAATATTCATTTCATATATTTATGAGAGAATTTTTCAGTTGTTGATTTTTCACAGAACATAGGAAAATTGTAATTACTTCAGTCTAATTTATCTGGATGGAAAACTAGATTATCAAAAATATATTTAAAAGTAAAATGGAGACAGATAATAAAATGGAACTCTTGAATCATTTAATCCTGGCCTACTGTTGATTGTCTTCACTACAGTAAATATTTTTCTAACTGCAGTAAAGATATTTTGAAAATGCCATACCTTAAATGTACATGAACAGCATCTTCAGCCATTTTTCTTACCATAGAATGCATATTTGCTTTAAAGTAATTTTTCAGGAGAGAATTTGACTTTGATGTACTAAACCAATATATTTCATCTTAATTGAAACATTTGTTCCATTATTTGCTTTGATTTTTAAAAATTATTTTAAAGGTTATAAATTCATCCTTTTTATACAGTTTTCTTTCTTTTGTTTTACAAATGCATATGACTTGTTTTACAAGTGTATAAGGCTTTATGAATGGGTCAGTGGTAATATTTCTATTTGTAAATTTTTTTGTCCATCTTTTTTTTAGGAGCAACATAGAAGTAGAGGATTCTGCATTTCCTGTTCCACAGAATTCAAAAGTGTTTTGGAGAAACATATTTAAGATTCTTGAAGCCATTTTATTTTCTTAAGCCAGAAAAGTTTCAAAATATAAAGATTGGAAAGATCATGGACATTATCCACTTTTGCTACTCCATGAATGATCATCATATTATTTCCTACGCATTTGGAAAGATAGAGGATGAAAGCCAACATATAGTTAATAAATGTCAAGTATCTATTTGATATTAAGTATTTATGCAGTATAATACAGCATGCTATTTCTAGCAAAAACTGAAAATGAAAAAAAATATCAGGTTGGGGTTTTTTTGGTCACAATTCTTGAATTAAATTAAAATATTGAAATTATAAATATTCTTGTGTGTCTGAAAAATGGTCCAGTTATCAGAAATTTGCTGTGAACTGGCATTAGTATTTTTTTTCTTCATGTATTTTTACTGTATTCCTTCAAAACCTTTCTTAAAATGTATTATGTCCTGTAGCTGATGATAAAATGGGAAACAAAACAGAAGTAACAAATACATCACATACACTTTCTGACATCTGGGGTTATGAAAGCACATCACAACAAATGTAAAACAGATCCTTGGTACAATTTCATCACTATTACCTATCTCCATTGCAACAAAACTTCTAACACCAAGAAATAAAGATTGTCATTATGTTTGGCTTTTATTCAACTCCAAAATGATATGCTGAAGATTGAGTATAATATCTTCTGAAGAAATTGGAAGAGAAGCCAGATCTTCAGATTCTCAATAATATGTCTTAACACATGAATCCTTCCTTCATCACCCTGCTCAACAGTGATGCCTTACAGATGAACAACTGAGCTGTGATTAAATAGCTTATAGACTTTTCAGCATTTGTATATTTTTTTTTATCTTTTCATTATACAAGTCTGCCATAGCATATATTAGCACTAGGAAAATACAGGAATTAGAAATGCAGAGATTAACATGTTTAAAATGCACTATGTATGTGGCAGATCACAAATTCTAGAAACATTCAGTTCTGTAAGATCTTCATAGTTCTTCCTTTAACCAGCATCAATTTATCCTATCATTGATTACTTCAAATCAACTTGGATTATGCATGATCCCAAACCTGCACATACTTGGCTCAATTTACCTCATAACCATACTGAAAAGAAACTCATCACTAAGAATTGAGACTGTTACTCTTTCAATGAAAAAAAAAATGAGGACTAGACAGGAGTTTTGTATATTAAAAAGAAGGTTATGCATTTCTGGCCATGTACAGGGAAAATGAAAGTAGTGCTGTAATTAGGTCATCGATAAATCAGTAGGACTGAATGATAACTAGCATGGTTTGGATGTCAAGAATCCAGAATCTTATTATGTGTGTAATAAAATAAAGATCAAGGCACATAAGTTAGCATTCACAGCTTTACTTCGGTCTGCTAGTTTCTTCTCCTTTCACAACACCATCCCTCTTCTCATTTAATCATGAAAGCTAGATTAACTCCTTTTGTCATTCAACCATTTAGAAAAACTCCCTGGTGATTGAATTTCTTTATCATTTATATCAACTTTGAGCCTGAACCAGAAATTCTAGTGATGTAGTTGTTAGTTACCCCTTGCCCAGAGACAGGTATGTTACAAGTAAAGATTGTAAGTGCAGATTTTGTCCTTCCATATGCCAGAACTCAGAAAGTAACACAGTAATGCATGCCTGCATATCAGAAAGTGTGTTAGTCTTTGATGTACTTCTTCCTCAGCATGACTCATTAATTTAATAGCTCGTAACACTCCATTATGTTAGTCCAGCTATGACAAGTTCTGTAGTGTATGTACAAAAGGTTATTATGTAATGTTTACTTGAAAAAAAAGCTATATTTAAACATAAGAAGAATTAGAAATAGCATTCTGCTATATTTTAACATGTAAAAATTGTATTGGACATGAATTTGTATACAGTTCTTGGCTTAAAAGAGATTATTTATTTATTCTTGAAACAGAAATGCTGAGTATCAAATTTTTACTTAGTCATTTATTTCACTGTCCATTTGAGTCAGTTATTATGGATTTGTCCCCATGTATGTCAAGAAGTAATGACTTTCTTTAATTGAGAAAGTATAAACAATGATCACATAAAAATCAGTTTCAAACAACTCAGTTCTCAGTGTCTTTTGAAAACTATGCATCAATGCATTCTAAGAAGACTCAGAAGAAATGATCCGTGCCCTTGATTTCTAAAACTTGAACTTCTATGGTCCCAGTGACCACTCCAGACCCTCTTGGAAACTCAGTTTCCAGCAGTAGTTATTTTAGATGCCTAGGTTTAACAGAGTTAGCAAATTATGTCTCCTATCATGCTCAAAATGACTTGATGTGAGTAGGCCTCTCAGATTAATTAACAATACTAGGTTTTTTCCTCTACTGAGAGCCCGGTCCTGTTCTGTCCAGGACAGGGTTAATTTTTGCAGTAGCCAGGAGGGGTCATGGCCAGGACCCGGAGTTATTCTTTAGCACTTCATGCCATTTCCAGGGGTGGCAGGAAGAGTCTCTTGTGTGGAGAAGAGGCTCCTGCTGGTGAGTAAGAGTGGCACCAGTTCCAAGATGGCAGGAGTGGTTAGGTAACACCAGTTCCCAGCTGGAGGGAGCAGTGAGGAAAGCATGGTGGTCCAGTAGTCTGTTGCTGGGGGTTTCCAGGATGGGCAAGTGTCATCTAGGTCATCAATATTGCTGCTGGGTTTTTTCTTATCTTATCACTATTTCCAGTCAATTATTCTTATTTCCACCCGTGACCTTTACTTTTCATGCCTCCAATTCTTGAGGAGAAAGGTAAAGGGAAGGGAGAAGGGGAGAGGGAGGTGGGTAGTGAGTGAGCTTCTGTGTGGTTTGAAATTTCACTGTTTACACTAAACTGAGGAGTACCATTCTTAAAACATGACTGGCACTAAAGAAGTAGTATGCCTTTTAAATCAAATTCCTAGTGCTTTTACACTATTGATTTTTCTAGCTTTTCCTGGAAACCTCTGACATACTAAGCCAAAATTATTTTTTTACTTTATAATGCATTAAAGGTATTCACAAAGAAACAAACTGCAGGAGTAAGTTGCTTAAACATACTGCATGGTAAGGATGAATTAACATGTTTTGAATACAAGAGACCAGATTCATTCAAATCTCCCTGGATGACATAGATTATCCAAAAAATGGCACAAACATTGCTTCCTTTTTTGGGATAGGCATCTCTCAAACATTACCCTTCTAAAAGCTACAGGGACATTACTTCAGCCATTTCCCATAGACACATTTTTTCTCTGTCATTTCTTTGAAATGCTTTTAGCAGGTTAAAATGGTTATTACTTCATCAGATGTCCTTGGGAGGGAGGGTAGTTGAAAGAATTCTTTGCATATAGACGACTCCGACTGGGTAATAAATCTCATGCCTGAAAGGGTGGTTCTTCTGAAGAATCCCCCTAATGATTCACAAACCTCCTTCAGCAAAATGATGATGTGAAGGGCAAGCAGACATAGGTAGTTTTATTGCCAACTGCACTCTACCCTGTCTAAAATCATTACAAACAGCAATGTTCATTTACATTATTAAAATCACAGGATTTATCTTTGTGTACTTCTATAATGGCTGTGCAGGCTACCCATACTTGTCTTGATAGCAGGTAGAATAGTAGTCATTAATTGTTAGCATCAGGCTTCTTAGGCAGCTGGAGACATTTTCATTAAAAAATAAATATATTTAGTGGACAAGGTTCCTTCCAGAGTCTATGTTTCTTTTGAATAAGTTATCCCAACAGCCGGGAATGAAGTGACAGATGGAAGTGCAGAGTTTCTCTACACTGATCAGGTTCCATTTTGTTTATACCATCTAGTTAGCAGAAACAGCATAGATGAATGATTGATTGTGTCACCTTCATGGCTTCTGAAACTTCTATCCTACATATCTGATAATACTTCATACAAAAGTGGTTCATACCACCAGTAGTGGTAGTAATTGTATCCTTTGAGATCCCAAACCATCTCTTCTCAGTATCAGAAAGTATAAGTAAACAACAGTGAACTTTGTGCAAAACTAATTCTGATAAGAGACCAACTAGTTGCAATTCATACCATAAAGCTGATAATAGCTGTTGAAATTGAATTAACATGATGGTTAAACAAAAATACAGAGAGTCTGTGCATATTTGAATTCCAGCTTCTACAGCTAGAAAGAAAGAGTATGGTGCCAGTACCATTTTCTGCACAGCTACCAGTGGCAGGCCTTCACCCTTGAACTATTTCTGATATATCCTACAGGTCTGCTGTTCTTTTCTTGCAGTTCAATGTGTTGCACCACCACATAACACTCTATTAGTAATGACCATATGGAATTTCTTGTAGTCTCTGATATTCTCTACAAGCTCTTTAAACTCTACAGTAAATAAGACATTAGATCCTATAAAGTGCAGCATTTCCTTAAATATTTTTTTTTCAGTTACATTTCAATATTTTTGAGAGAAGAAAATTGGCCAGAAGTACTAGTTGGGCAAGTGCTCTGTTGAGTTGTTGACATTGTTCCACATAATCAGAAATTAGTATGGAAAGACTCCAAGCTTTCTTCTGCTACTATGTCATTTCAGTGGTACTTCCTTTGATTTTCCCAAGAAATGTTTTCTTTCAGTTAATGTTTATGATTGACTTCACAACCTAAGCAGTACAGCTAATGTATTGAAATGTATTCTCCTTGGTTTTGGGTGTTGAGTCTAATTATGTCACCCATGAAAATAAACAATTTTGCTCATGTGGCAGAAATCAATTTTTTATCACTGCAATTCAAAACTCCATTTCTTTCAGTTCAAGTTCATTAGGAACCAAAGCAAAACAGAAATTCATGTTCATCAGGTTTCAGTTAGCTAAATTTTTAAAAAAATTGTATTTATCACTGAAATACATCTGTGTGCCAATGATAATTTCACAAAATACTACTTATTTTATTAGTTAAAGCATCATTTTGTTATTATTTTTGAACACTCCTGGAAAATTCTGATGTGTGAATCATTCAGTGTCTCTCACTGCTAGTGCATGTTGGTGGGTACGGCTGCGCGTTACTTTTCCCGCCCCGACCGGCTCCTGAGAACGTGGCTTGGCGCCTCGGCTCCTCGTCAGGGTCGATGCCGCCGCTACTTCCAGGCGCTTCTGCGGCTGCACCCCAGGGTGGGCCGGCCGCGCTTTGTCATCGGCGCGAGGGAAGGAAATGAAGAAGCAGGAATTGTCCAAACCCGTCCGTGTGGAGGCTGGACACTTTATTGGTTGCAGGAGCCACGATGGAGAAGCCGCGGCCACTCCCAACCACGCATGGACAAATCTGACCCCGAGGCTGGGGAGCTGCAGAGGGATATAGGGGTGGGACAGGGGAGGACTGGAGCTCTCCGCTCAATGAACACAGACGCCGTGGCTGTGACGTGTGCCACAACGGCCAATGGGAACTCCCGGGGCCGGGCGGGGGAGTGGGCACAGGGGTTCAGGGCCAGTGGGACCGCAAGAATGAAGTGACGAGCCCGGAACTGCCAGGGACCGGATGGGGGAGTGGGCACAGGAGTGGCAGGGGAGAAACCCAATGGCAGGCAGCCTGGGGCTAACTTCTGTAGGAGGGGAAAACACGGGGAATACATGAGCATGTATGGAACCGGTAAGCTAACAAAGACCAGAACCCCAAATCTGAACCTAAAACCCAGGATGCAACAGGTGGGTTTAGAGGAGAAGCTTATTACAGATACAATAGGCTTTATCATTTTAGGGGAAAAAAAATTACTGATTGTTACACAAATATTACATGGAAGAACTCCAGTCAGTTTTATATGTCCATGTACAGTGTACATATTTTAATATTATATGAGTTTTGTTTCCACTACCCTTTTCCTTAAAAAGGGGGATATTTTTTGAAAATGATTAGATTAATGTATCTAGTAAAAGAAATTATTCCTTTCCTTATGTACAAGGCAGATATAGGCGAGCTTCTCATAGACATAAATGCTCATGCTTGATATCTCAGTCACTTTGGGATAGATTTGTTTTTACGTTGGTACAGCTAGACCTGTCTGTCTTGATAGTCTCCATCTAAGTACAAACTACAGAGCTGATGCAATTTGACACCTGGATTTCAAATTTGTATTTTTTTGGTTTAATTTTTAACAAGAAAATAGAAGAGGAGAATGGGAAGTTCAATCACTGATGTGCTTGATCTCTGGCACACTGGAATAATATGGAGCAAAATAAAGTTCTAGAACTGTAAAAATAGCTATCTTCACCACTAAGTAATTAATTTTTTAAGTGATCTGAAGTTATGATTATATTTATAAGCCTTGATATTTCTTACAGCTGGTTTTTATAGTACTTTATATACCCAAGAAATATATGCAACTGAAGATGACTGTCAAACAAAGATGAGGAAGAGGGAAATAATTGTATTCAGTTTAAGTTTCTTCTACTATTAGCTAAAGAAATAATTTCTTTAAGACAATTTTAGAGTTTCTTTATTTTCAGGTTCTAATCAGACTGTCTATATCACATGGCCAAGTTCTTAAATTTGTATCAAGGAAAACAACTCCTTGAGAAAGAACTGCAGAAGTGCAGTAACAATCCAAGTCATCTGCAGTGGATAGATGGAGAAAGAGGTTGAAGCATGAAAGTCCTTAAAAATAAAAGAAAACTTTCAGTCTAATTCGACATAATGTGGCAGCCATAGATATATTAAACTTAATGAGGTAACAAGAGTAAGTGAAATGTTGAACATCAATGTACTCTACTAAAACATTGGGCAAGCATGGTGGGGAGAAGGCCAGAAAGAAGAAATTGTTTAAGACCAAATTAAAAAATTAATTTTTCCAAAATGTATAGGCAATACGTAAATAAGGGTAGAATTATGATGATAACTGATGCTGGATAAAATAGAAAACTGCTGCTGGATCAAACCTCTGTAAATGCACCATCTTAACTTGGTGCACACCAATGAAAATCATATTGAAGCCAATGACAATAATAGTGTCAGAAAAAAATGTGACTTGTTAATCATCAGTTCTAGGAAAGTTACAAAGAGAATTTTAGTTTTCATTATTTACTTATTTGTTTTATTTTTTATTTCAAGTCAACAATTTGTTTTATTAATATTTTCCCATGTAAATTGGATCCATCTTTGTGTAAGATTTAATGATTTACAATTTTGTTTTCAAATATCATAATAACACTGTTAGAATTACAACATAATTTAGATTACAGGAAAGAAGGCTTCTGACATCTGTCTTCCTCCATTAGAATATATTTATTTAACACTTAGGTGTAGTGAAGTTGCAGGTGAAGTTTTGAGTCTAAATTAGGAAATGGGGCTTATTCTTTGATCTTTTGTCCTCAAGCAGGAATTTTAAAAATCGCACATTTTTCTCCTGGGCACAATTAAATTCCAAAGTATGCTGCCTTTTGACAACTGTGAGTAAACTTTTAAGCTTGACAGAAAAGGTAATTGCTCTATTTATTTTAGTGCTTTATAAATAATAAAATACATGTTAATTCTGTTTTTTTTAGTATCACAAAGTGCATAGAGATGTAATGAAAACAACGGACTTCTGAATGTTGTTTGAGCTGCACTTTAAGTTACAGCTATGTACTTACTACCTATATTGTTTTACTGTTGCTTCATCTGACTGATTCCTCCAGGTACAACCCCAACATAAATATTAACTGCATTAACATGTTATTACTATTTTAAGGGATGAAGTGATAGTGATGAGATGTAATAGATGTCTATGCACAATGCATTCTACAGGGAAGTATCTGACATTTAATGGTGAAATTCAGCTGCCTCAATGCTGAAAGTCAACGGCTGAAAACAATTTAAACAGGAATTGAAGATTAGACACAACTGAAAGAATGGGCAGAACTACAGGCCAAACAATGGTGCTATTCTTCTGTTCTACCAAAATAGAACATGGTAATCTAATAGGTTACCATAACCTATTAGATTTTATTGCCCTTGTGGTATTCCCTTTGTAGGCTTGAAAGGTAAAGGCCTTTGACAATTAAGTCTCTTTTTATCAATTTGATATAACATTTCTTAATAGCTATATACTATTGATAAATTACACTTTATATATAGTCTCCCTATAAAATTACAAAAATTCCATTACTTAATACTTTGACTTTTACACGTATTTGGGTAAGAAGGTGGAGGTGTTTTGTTTCTTCCTATCAGTTTTTGGAAAAGACTTTAACAAGTGTCAGTCTGAATTCCTCCTGAAAATACTTTCATTTTGTAGCTTACACAAGCAGAAGAAAAACAGGAAGTTTTAGGTGTATAGATATAACTGCTAAAAAATTAATACAGGCTAAGTGTAAACTAATTATCTTTAGAGTAAAAAGTAGTTATGGGACTGAGACAGAATTTCTTAAGAGCTTAATTACTGACTTCTGAGGTTTTTCCAACAGCACAGAATGGCAAACCTGTGTAGAGGTTTCCCAGATAACTGAAGGGTGGGACTAAGACAGAAAATTGCCTGGGTTTTCCTTTTGTATTTTGAAATCAAGTTTTCACTCAAAGAATCAATAACTTTGGTAAACCCAGAAAAAAATAAAGCCCTAGGAAACTGGTTCTCTGCTATCAACTGACAGCTGAGTGTTGGCAGGTTGGTTTGTTATCTGATCAGTAACTTCTTAACAGGAGATAAAACCTCCATTCTTCACCGCCAGGAAAAGGCTTCTACTTTCTGGTTAATGTGGAAAGTTTCTGTGGAAAGACACAGTAGGATTCATCTTACCTAAGTTTAGCCTTCACAAAATGTCAGAATTGCAAATATATCTTCATTAAGCTAAGGTCAGACGTACCAGTAAATGCTTCATATGAGTTTCTGGCACAAAGCATTTAGTGACTCAGCTGCAGCAACACAATAGCTAAAAGAAGCACACAATTATCTACTCTGAATTTGGGCCTGGCTGCCCTAAGTATCCAGCTGTTAGATGAAGTTTACATTAATAAAATATTTGTCCCTACCCAAGGGCATTCTGAGTGGTCTGTATAAAGAACTCCGGAAAAATGAAAAGTAGATTTGTTCCTAGCAGGCAGGAAGGAAGTTGTCAGGCGGGAAGAGGATATGGACCTATTTGCATGCAAGGGTCAGTATTTGGTTGCTGGATATTTCCTCCCTGTCCACACGACAAGAAAACTCTCCATTTCCTGCACTGGACAAATGGCAGGAAAGGGTGTGAGAGTTATTGAATGACATTATCATCTTATAGCTTCATCAGTGAGGAAGGCTGCTTACAAAAACTGAGAGCAAAGGACTGAATTTCTAGACCAGATATAAGCAGCTGAAATTGTTGAGGGGTTCTTAGTTAATTTCCTTAAATGAATTTAATTAAGATGCTGTGCCATTCTTTTCCATAGATTCATTAGTATTTTCCAGCTTTTTATTCATCAAATGACTTAAACTGTGTAGGGAACATACCTGAAGAATTGGAAATATCTACAGAAACAAACCTTAATGACTCTATTTCAAGCAGGAATGTTAAAGACTTCAAAAGCTAACATTTTTAAGGAGCAGCTTCTTTGGTAGTTGTTTGTTGCTTTTCGATTTTTTAAACTAAAACTGGTAAGACATTGAAGACTGGCAAATATCTACTCCATCAGATAGCTTGTGTGATCACCGGCCAATAAATAAAACAACTTGACCCTGGAAATATTCAATCCCATGTTAAATACAAACTCAACTCATTCCACTCAGGGCAGAGAGGTTATTTGGGCAAGACAAAATTTTTCTGTGCTTGCAGGAAAGGTCATATGACTAAACCTGTTAAGTTTAGTGATTAAGGTATCTCTCACTATTCATTTATTTGTGAAAATTATTTTTTGCAGAATTTGGTTTGCAGTCCTTTTGTTTACCTTCTTCTGAAACCTTATCCTTTTTCACATACTTACTGAAAAAATACATTCAGCTGTAGATACAAACTCAAAATTGTACAGAATTGGTTTGTGGTGCAAAGCAGGAGACCCAAAATAGTCCAGGTCTGTTACTTTATTTTAGACTTTCTAAGCAAACCATGTATGAGCAGTGGGAATATATATGCAACATGAAGTTATAAATCAGATTTGAATTGCTGCATGCAAAAGACAATGCAAACGAATATCTATTTTATAGTATTTAAGTAAAAAAATTTATATGACTTAATATAAATTTTCTTGTGCTACTGGAGACACATCTGTGTTTCCTGAGTGCTAGATTAGAAATTCTGTTTGGATTGGCTGTGGGACACAGCACAGTAAATTCCATAAATGCATTTTTTTCACACACACATGTGCACACATATGTGTATTTATTGCATTAATCTACATAATGGCAAACAGACTTCAGAAAGTTATAGGAGGGGTCATTCATCTATAGCAGATGAGGCACAGCAGAAACATGATGAATTGGTTTGTAGGCCCTGAACTGCAGGGACATAAATAAAGTATCCTCTGGGCTACACTGGGGATCCAGTTCAAAAAACAAAAAAATGAGAAAAAGATGATGGAACAAAATTTATTCCTTTCTTTGTTGTTTGGTGCAGAGTTTTCTTTGACACATACCATTTAACTGAGAAATGTTCCTGCGCAGCCATAACTTTTAATATGTACAGTATGATAAACATTGCATTTGCACCACTTCATCACTTCCACCACTACTGCAAAACAAACAAATAAACAATAAAATAATAAAGTTTTCTTCAGTTATTTTATAGTAATTAGTCTAATGTCACATGCAGTTTACATTTACATATAGAGCCAATATCATTTATATTCTTAGAGAATCTTAAATATTGATAACATGATGTATGATGGAGTTATTTCACTGGATCATATTAAGAAGATATCTGTGTCCTATTTTATTATCAATGCCATTGTATGATATCATGGCCCTCTATGCCACGAGCATACTAGGCAAGTCAGTTAATAAGAATTTAATTTATGGCACAAATCTTTCACAGCATAGAAATTCCCTAAACCTCATCATACTTAACTGCTATATTCAGGATAAATTAACTGTGTCCTTAGATTAATAAACAGAAAACTCTATGTAAATTAGGTACATATTACTATCTATGAGAATGCAATATCACAGGTGTTCTTTCATTCAGGTGTAAATCCCCATGGAGAGGATTAGTCCTGAAGTCCTTCAGAGAAAATAGAGAATCTGAGAATGGAGGGGGAACTCTCTTACTCTTTTACTTACCATCTTAAATCATATCACAGCCATATTTCCTCCCCACCCTCACAAATCCAGTGGATAAACAGAAGATCTGGTATATCAGAGAGGCAGTAGCTGAACACAATCATTGCAGCTTTAAACTTGCACATGCTTCCTTTCTATGCTGATAGCCTTCAAAGCATCAGAGAGAGGCACAATGTTATCTTGACTGTTACTCTGAAAATTTAACGTGGCTTTTTCATACTGGCTTGCTAGGAAACATTATAGCAGGTATGAGAAAGAGTCTTCCCACACTGTTTCGAAAAAATTGCAACCAATCAAAATCAAGGTAATCCTTGTAGCAAGCCCTGAATCTTTGGAAACCAACATAATTCACATCAGTTTTGTGTTCTGACTCAAGTAGGGAGGTAACTGTGTCTTCTCAGAATATGCTGTGATCACAGTGATTATGTGAACTCTTCCTGGGGCCTAAGGACAATGACTAAGAAGGAAAAGCATACAAACAAGCAAACCAAAACATCTTTAAAGCAGAAAAGATTGGCATGTAATGACATAGTCTGAAGAGAACAATACCAGCACAGCAACTAGAAAAAGAAGAGAGTCAACCACATTACAGAACAAATTTGCAGACCAAAAGAGGAAAACCTTGTCCTTCTGGAAAAAAATGTAAAACTCCCCGGGAAATGAGTAATTCATGGTTCCTTCTTTTTCCAGGGTAGTACCTTGAACTTTATGAACCTCATATTGTTGGAGTTGTGAGCAAAATCTTAAGCTTTTTAAGAGTATCACAACATTTTAACACTGATTACTGAAAAAAAAAAAATTGTGAAAAAGCCCAGTTTTCTTCATATAAGCAATGTGACCACTCATTAGTTAAATAAAATGTTTTGTGCTTTCAATTTGCTTTCCCACAAAAACTAAGGTCTCCTCGTTTATCTCTGTCCTTTTCTTCGTAAAGCATCTAAATATTTCTATTCTGATAATGAAGAAACTGAGAAACAGAGACTTCTTTTACAGAACTACAGTCATTTTGAATGTAGGAAACTAGGCTAAGAACCCGAGCTCCCTCATTTGTAGTTAAACAGTCTATCCAGTGGACCACATTTCTTCCTAGAGTTGACTCTGTGCACAGCTGCTATACAATGTCAGTTGGGGCTTTATTTTTCATTCGTTTGCACGCCATCTGTCCTGTGAGTAAAAAACAAGAAGCTATTTAAACATTCCTCTCCACTGATCTCTTTCCTTCCTTCCGTCCGCCAATAGGCTGGGGAGCAGAATGGTTTGTTAAATTGTAGTTTACATAGATACATGGATATACATATAACTGAAGACAATGCCACCTAAGAGTCCCGCAACAACTTTAAAAAGAATGCCTTTTTCACCTTTTCCCAGAAAAATACTTTCAGGTTAGGAAAACGATCATGACATTGCTAATCTCCTGAATAGAGAAGTTATTGAAGCCATTACATAATATCATATTCTTATATATGTACTCATGGATTATGTCCCTTTCTTTCCATACCCTCTCTTTCTCTTTTTCCTCCCTCTCTCCCTCTCTATGTGTGTGTATGTCTCTCTCTCTCCATTACTGTTCCTCTCCCTCTCGGTAGCCACATTTACTTTTTTGAGTCAATGAACTGCACAAAAGACTTGCAAAACAACTATTAAATAACAGATATCTGTCCCCCTGACACTGCAGCACATACCTGTAATCCCCAGGTAGCAAATATATAAGGTATTATACAGAAGCTGAACTTAATCTTGGTCCTTAGTCAGACATGGCCTCTGTCCATTCTTATTATGACAGTTGGTATACCATCACACCTGTTTGCATGTCTTCTATTTCTGAAGAAGATTTAGGACTGATGATGTTGATAAAGGAGATACATGCTTATGCCTTAGCATAGGCATCAGAGAAAATAGTTAAGATGAACACAGACTCAGCTGTGGATACATGCTCCTTTTTGCTAAATCTTCCATAGGGCTAAGTTAAAGCAAAAAACAGAGCAGTCATCTGTGGGTAAAATCTTACAGTAGTGCAGAAAGATCTGCCAGAGCCCATCTGTTGAAGCTCTTCATCATATGCTTTGGGTTTATGCTTTCTCCTGCTGTGCACAGGCAGCTCTCAGTAGATTGAGGGAAAGCCAACAACAACACCAGGTAGGTGCAAGGTACAAATCCTGATGAACACTAAGTGTGGATTGGGTGCAGCCCAGTGTATTACAGGAGAAAGGCTATCAAAATTTTCAGGTACTCAATGAGTACTTGAAAGAGTAAGGGTAGATGGGTGCAGCCAAAAGGAAAATGGTTGTAGCTGAGTATTCCTAAAGAGGCTATGAGGGTGCTCTGACCTATCGATCCTGGACATCTCTTGGGAGCTATTGACATAAGAGATTTCCCTCTGTTTTAACAAGATAACAAGTTATCAGTACATCCTTGTCCAAAAACTGTCTTCTACTTTGGAACTTGATCTCTGCTTTTTATTGAAAATATGCAGCTTTTGCTGGATACCTGGAAAAAAACTGGCTTTCTACAAGCATTTAGGTTTAAAATGTGTTTGTGCTTACTTTTAAAGGAGGAAAAAAGGTTTTTACATGTTCTGAATATGCTTAAATTTGTCATCTTCTGAAACATATTTATGTTGTATGCTCAAAAAAACTGTTATTGATCTATGCTTGATAGAGGTTTACATTACCAGTGACTGATTTTTAGGAAGCTGAACCCCTGCAGCTTCTATTGACTTTAACTGTCTCTCTGACTAGTCAGAAGTCCTGTAAACCCTACTCCCATGATATATTAGACCAGTGTATTTATAAAATTGGTCTTATGATAAGCAGGCAAATAATAAGTCATGCTCCTTGCTACATATCAAATCCTCATGACTCTAGATTTCCCTTAGGAATAATGTAATTCATGTTAACACTTCTCATATTCTTTGACAGTGGGAATATAGAGTACCTCTTTGGTCTTCTGATTTCTAGCTTTTTTCTTCATTAAGGGGAAAGAGACCTTCTGGTTTTCTTCAAATATAGCGTGATGTACACCAAACATATCTTTCAGCTATTGGTGTAAAACCCCCAGTACTAGCAGGCAATGTAATTAATAATGCTGTGAATTATCAGAAGATATTGGTTATTCCAGTTTATCACATTCACTTTTAACTGACTGTGTGATGCTGTGTGATGTGCTGAATCTAAGAGAAATAGCTGTTGTTAGTTGTTATGTAAACACTTTTTTTACCTTTTGAACATGTATTTTACCATAATGTTCTATATGTAGGTTCAGATTTCTTCTGGTAAGCAGCTTCAAATTATTAAAATAGAAACATTGGGTATGATGAGAACTTTTCAGAACGTGTAAAACATTTTGTAATTATTTTCTGACTTTTACAAATACTCTTAGTTGTGAACAGCAACCGCCATGAACGTTTAAAGAAAGTAAAATGGAAATTTAGCTTTTTTTTTTGTTGGATATTTTTCACAGTACATCCTCAAGCAACTTTATCTTCACGAAGTTACGTCAATACCTTCAGCCAAAACATAAGGCTTTCGTCCAATTTGTACGCTGATCTCCAAAGGGAAAATTTTTGGCTGACAACGAAGAGGATTTAGACTCTACAAACTTAGCTTGTCTGGAAAATTGTACTATGGGGAAACAGTCTAGACATGCAAACCCTTCTTGCCAGAACTGATTTTTCTTCCCAGGCTCTACATGTGGTCTTTTCTCTACTTCCTATTTTTGAGTCTTTAATCTTCCTTTTGTCAAGTGACTATGCGTAATTTTTTTTTGTCTATCTCCATCTTCCTCTGAGTATGGCATCTAGAAGACCATTCCTTGTGCTATCAATCTCACTTTTTGAGAGCTTTTTACAATATACTTGATCCTCTTCTTTCATTTCTAGATTAAATGGGCAAATTTATGTGTTTTCTTCATCTCCTTCAAGGGTGAATATACTGCAGAGGAAACCTCCCAAGATAAATTATAAGTGAATCATTTCAGCTTAGCTGCTAGAGATTTGGGTGGTCCTGTGGTTTGCAGGTCAAGATATTAGCACATCCTTAGTATGATAAGAGATGCACAAACAGCTACACCCATTCTGACCAGGGATGATTGATTTTACAGAGGGGAGGGGATGTTTCCGCAGCTGTCCTGCTGAGGGGATGTACAACAGAAAAGCCCATTTAATCTCTCACCACGGGCACTTCCATGGAAGTCCTAAGAGTGGAAGTTTCAAGAGGGACATCTGAATCAGTGTGTCCCCTGGCTGCCCTGCCTATATCCCTTTACACTTGATGCTCTTTGGGGTCTGTTCTAGCACTTTCTAGTTATATGTTATGGGTTATGGGTTTAAGGGATTTCTGCTGCTGAAGGCCTTCTCAGGAAAGCTCCTTTCACTTCCAGCTCTCAGATGTTTGGCACAAACCCAAAAAGAGTATGGTTCCCCTGTTAATTAGTAGATGTTCAGATATTATAAGTCCTGTTTACTGTGTGTCCAATTCTTGATGAACCAATGAATACAAATGATGGCAAAAATACAGTGGAGATGTGACAGGGATAATTCCCTTGATGAAGACTTGACAGATACGTAAAGAACTTAAAACCATGAAATTTAAAATAATTAGGCTCTTAGATTAAACAAACAATCAATCAAATTGCTCTTTTATTTTGTTTTCTTATTTTTTCAAAAATAGCACTTTTGAAACAGCAGCTTGTTCAGGGTGTCATAGCCCTACCAATAGCATACATAGAAGAGTGTTTCTACAGAGCTAGTTCTTGCAATATTACAATTGAAAGGCAACAGATTTTAAAGACTGAGAAAGAAATTCCCATTAAAAAGCACAATGACACTTAGGCTACCAAAAAATTGCAAGGTGACAGTGCCAAATCTTTTACCTTCTTCCAGCTCTTTGTTTTTCTGTTCGTTCCACATCACAACTATGGCAATATTGAATGAGTTAAGCCAGAGCTCATACAGAAGTGAATGAACTACAATCTACAGCTTGTGGGTCATCTGCCCTCTAAATCCCATGATCTGCTTTTAAGCATAGATAAACAGAGGAGAGAAAAACTGAGGACTATTCTCTTGTAACAGCGTTCCTTCCATTACAAGGGCAAAAGTAGAGATAGAAGCAACACTGCTTTTCGAAGGTATGGAATCATATTAATAAGTTTTATTGCTAACTTTTGGGTTTTGCTAACTGCTGAAAAAAGTAGTGACTTGGTGATTAATTTATAATTTTGGCAGAGACTTCTGGGGCTATTGTTTGTGTTAACTATGAGCTGTGGCTTCTGTTCTCTTCACAGTGCCTCTCCTACAAAAGGAAAGTTGTGACTGTGAGGAATCTGCCTAGGAGCCATGAGTCTTTAGAGGTAAGTCTTCCTTTGTATACTTTTATAAGGAAAGCTGAAAATATGGTCCCTTAACAAAAGCTCCATCCTGTTCTAAAGCAATTTCTTAGGTACACAGACTGTGTATGAAGCTGACTCTTGTTTCAGTGATTTTTTTTTCCTTGCTTAAGCATAAACAAACTTTAGGATCAAGTTGCTGATCTTAAAACAACTATTCATTTTCATTTTGCAAATACTCTATTTTACTTTGTTAAATTTTATACTTGAAATGTTTGTGCAACTGATTTCTAAAATGAAAAAGGAAATCACAACCTTTGTGATCACAGAAAGTGTGGAGAATTCAAAGCAAAAATACTGTATGAAATGAGAGAAGTACTTTGACTCTGAGAGCCATGTCACCAACTTCATAGTGCTCAAAAAAGACAAACTTATCAATGGAAAACTAGACAAGCTAGGAGCAGAGCCATGAACATTCACATTTAGCACAAAAACAAGGGGTGTCACTTTTTCATGCTGTGTGAACAGCACAGAAGAAAGTAGGGAAGGGCTACAACTACTATCATAATGATGTTTATAGCAGAAAACCTTTGCAACTTTATGTGCACTTTATGTACACAGGTAACAAAGATAATTCAGTCAGCTCTTTAGCTGTGAACTTTAACCAAGCCTTGTGTGTTCAGAGCTAGGATTTGAATCATGCCACTGAGAGGTGCAGACAAGATACAATCTGTTTCTGGTGTTAGATATTTCTGATTAGGTCATATTATTGTGATGCCTGTAGGACCAAGCTTTCACATCTGAGTAGATCTGACAGTCTTCCAGGCAGACCATAGATCCCTCAAGAGAAAGAGACAGCCTTGTGTCTATGACAGAGTTGTACTGCCCTAGGGGAGTTATGCAGATCCAGAGACCAGGGAAAGTTACATGTTCAGCCAGGGATATACTAGTTCACAAATGGGATTAAACTACATATTGCTTTAGTGCCAAGTTTATTGAAAATATTGGAAAAGTTATTATAATTGCAGAAATAGCACTCCTCTCAGGTGTACCCTCCTTCCTTGAGTAATTTTTTGTTTTGGAAGTTCATTTGCTTCCCATTTTGGTCACAGGGGCAGAAAATGTGGGGCTTTCTACTGTCTTTGCACTGCCTGCACAGGTAGTCACTAGAGCATGTCCTCCCTTTTTCTTATGCCCATTTTATATTTTATAGTCACGAGTTAAAAAAGCTGCAAAGAAGCCTTAAAATAATGATCAAGCATAAGAAGAAATCCTTATTCCTGTGAATGAACAGGGGGGTGAAAAACTGATCTCACCACTATGACCATTTTTCCCATTGGAATCTTCAGAGATTTCTTCAGAGACCTGTGATTTTTGGAAGCACAAATCTTTCTTGGTCAACTTGGATTGACAAAATACTATTTTAAAATAATCCCAGATAATTATAAAAATGCGACTGTGCTGTACCACTAAGCATTTCTAAAACAATGTTCACTAGTTCTGACAGTGTTTTCATCTCTAAATGCTGGGCGTGCTTTCAGGGCAAAGTAGAGTAAGCAAGGCTATAGCCTGCAGGGGCTGCTGTCATGCAAGAATAATTATACTAGGATGGAACAAACAATCAAACTGTAAGGACAGATGTTGTTTGGTTTTGTTTTATGTTAAGGGCTAAGTTTATGTTCCACATTAACAGAAACAGTACCTTTTTGTGGAAGTCTTGGGATACTTTCCAGAACTGATTAAGAACTAAGGCATATACTTTTCAACATGTTGGGATCTCCTATCTGAGAGGATGTCCTGTTTACATTTTGTGCTTTAGCTAAGTAAGTACGCTGCATAAGTGCTTCAGAAATGAGGTGAAATATAAGAGGGAAAGATGGCTCGAAATGGATTTTCACACAGGTTTGAAAAATGACACTTGCATGACCTCTGTCATCAAAGCATTTGGGATTCGTCCTACAAAGGTATATTTTTAATGAGAATAGGCACTCAGAAGGCATAGACCTTGACATCCATGGAATGTATTTCAGGGGTTTTAAAACTTTTTTCATCTTCTTTTCAGAAAGAAAATAGAGAGCAGCTGATAATGTGGCTCATAGCCAGTCTCATTTTATGAAATGGCCTGTGTAGCTAACCAAACACTGATAAATCTAAAACTAGCATGAAGCAGCATCTAGGAATAACAAAACTAATACAGCAAAAGCTATAGCTTTTAATTTTTATCAGTCCTTTATCACTTAAAGTCTTTCTATATGAGAATGGCTACACAATACTTACATTATATTACATGGAAGGCAACAGAAAATCAAATTCACTTTTGTAAGGTTGGAATTATTTTTTTCTTTTTTTTTTTTTTGGAAGGCCAAAACTCTTAATGAAATCAGAAGACAAAGTGGCAAATTCCAAAACCAAAATAATTTCAATTTTAAACATAGGCAAAACATAGCAGACTAATGGGAAACTACCTAAAGGATATAATAGTAAATATCATATGTAGTGCTTCTGTACACCCACAGCTTAACTGCTGTCAAGTTTTGGTACAATTCCAGGAAAAGGAAAAAATTTAAGGCACAGTTTGATAAAGTGTTAATTTTTAAATGTGTATAGTGAGTTTTTCAATCCTGTCCAAAGGATACTGATGGGCACACTTCTGTTCTCACTGTGACCTCCTGAAGCTAAGTAAAATTAACAAATCTTCATTTCACCATCCGGGACTAACCCATTCTCTCTGTATATAGATAGATGTATAGATGTAAATCTTTTAAGAATTCTTTATATTAGGAATGATATCCAGGGCCAAAGGCTGAAATTGTTATTCATCTGGGTTTCCACTTGACTTGATGCTTGACTTGATACATTCACTTTAGTAGTGTAGTATCAAAAAAGTCCTTGTGTACAATTGCGTGCAAAATGAAGTCCATTTACACAAAACAGTTTGAGGTCTGAATAATGTAAAAAAAGAATTTTCCTGGGAATTTCCCCAAAAGAATAGGTGATGGAACTACTTCAAATAATAACTTCAGTGTATCTATTATACACAAACAACCTTCCTGATATTCACATTTATTTCTAATCAAAAATTTTAGAAATCTTGTTCTCTCTCTCTGAGCCTTTATGTGGAACTTATCATCCCTGCTTCTGAGAAAATGAGAATAGTTCATTGTGTATACTATGAGGTCTGCCAGTGTTATCTCTGAAATATGGGAACTAGTGGTATAATAAAATGTACTGCAGAACTTTGAAAGCCCTTGATTCTATATTTACATCTCTGAACAAGCTCACTTTGACTCATAGTTCCTTAATTAGAGGCATAGTCGTTTTTCTTTTCTGTAGGGCATTTTTTTACCCTCACAATACAAGCATACATTTGGTAACTAATACCAGCAATTAGCCTCATCTGCTATGTAAATGAGTGTAATTGCAATTAAATACTTTAGTGGGCCCGAAGGGAAAACATGCAATCATTACAAAGTAAGTAGGAGTACATGGTAAAAGGACTTTTAGGAATGCTAGAAGTGTTTTTTTCCCTGTGGTATCTATGGTCCTTTCCATTATTAATTTCTTCAGGAGTTTAGAACCTGGTTCAAAGGATGATTTTTCTCTCTTTCATTGAGAGCTGTAAAAACCACAGAACAAAGAATGGCATATTTTATGAAGAAAAGAGAAATTATCTCCAGGGTGTTCACAGGATTTTGTGGTGAACATCTGAGCATCACAAAACAGGATACCAAAATCAACACTGGGAAGTTCCTGGATTGGGTTTATTGTCAAAGATTTGTTGAAATCAATGGCTATGACAGTTTTACACTAACTAAATAACTGTGTCACTGAATATGTCTACATTATTCTCTGTCTTCCACGAGAGCTGTCACTAGCATACTGTAGGCAGCCTGTCTAGCTGGTATTTGATGGTATACTAAACACAGCATAGATACACCAGCATCACACTGCTGAGCTTGGCCCTGGTGTTTGAACAAACTGCAAATCAAATTTTGAGCATGTCCTCCTAAAAGCTAATAGGGATGCATTGTCAGATATAACTCAATAGTGCAAGTATGATTTAAAATTTTCATTTGCATAACGTATATATGTAATTTTGCTTCTGTGTCAATAAGTTTCCAGTGCAAAATCTGCCCTTTGAAATTTAACTATATATCTCTAATTTCTTCCATTAGGTCATGAAAAGTAATGTAACTATCTGTTAAACCTGAGTTGCCTGAAATTTCTTAAAGACTTGCAGTGAAGCATATGTTTGTATTGTGTGCAAATATCTGGAGAGTGGAGGAAGCCTGGCCAGAACACTCTAGATTCATCTCCTGTATATAGATTCGTCTTCTAAGCAGTGTTTCACTGCCCTTTCTTATAGACCATCACTAAGTTACTCATTCTGACATTAAAAGTTCTAACGGTACGCAGAGAGATTTCCATAAGCTTTAGTTTTACCACTGCATTTAAAAATGAAAATTAAAATTTTGCTAATAAGACATTCCGAGCTGCTATTTTGTTAATAAATTATGTGTTAAATTTTGACTAAATTTAAGCATTGTAGATGCTCATCCTTCTTATTGCATCTTGAAAAGATGACTGGGAAGGAGTTACAACTCATTTATATCTTAAAAATATCATTAATAAGCCATTATTTCTTGATTTAAATACAGGTCTGTATATTTCTGATTAAGAACATGTGTTAGGAAGCACCAAGGGCAGGCGCTGCTCCCTAGGGGAGGGTGGCCAGCAGCCCAGGATGACAGCAAGGCCAGCAGAGGCAGCAGCCTCAATGACAATGGTCGTCCAACAGCGCCAGAGTGAGGGAACCACTCATGGACCAAGTGTGACAAGTTCACTGTGATGAGGCGTGCCTGTGGTCAAGATCAGAATCCATATCCAGGGGGTCCAGATCGACAGCTACAAAGCAGTCCTGTCATGGACCAAGTATGGCAACGCATGCTTTGATCCATCTCCCAGCCAAATGAGGTAGGAACTCCTGCTGCAGCTTCTTCCAGCTGGTTCTCAAAGATCTTCAAGGCCAACTTCTGAGACAGATCTTCTTTCAGAAAGCTGACCTGGAGGGCACTAACTGCACTCCTAGGAAGGTTGTGGCTCTGATAATCTGCTAGACTGAATTGTTACTTTACCTAGAAGAATGCTCAAGACCATTTTGTTTATGAAAAGTATCAGTAGAATAGTGAGAACACACCAACTGAAATTCAGGATAGGCAAGACAGAAGCGAACCTTTCAATAGAAATAAGTAGTGCCTGAGTTTGTCAGTCTTTGAGATGTACTGTGCACAGGAATGAAAATTCTGGTGGATTTTTTATCCACTATTTCACTGAATTTTTTTTCTGTCATATATAAAGTAATTTATTTTTCTGTCAGACAAGGTAGCTGTTTGGGCCTGTCCATCTCTTAAGATGACTTCAAAACACCAAGTGCAGTGCAAGTCCCATTAGTTACACTTAACAAGAAAAAGAAATAAAAGGAAAATATTGTTTCTAAATTAGTGTTCCCAAGTTCCCACAAACCACTTAATGTAATTCAGGAATGAAGAGGGAAATACACTACTTACATGGGTATCCCTTGAATACTACCTTTCTTATGTAACTGAAGGCACCTATAATTGGTGACAAAAATACTGCTGTTGAAGTTTAAGTTTCAATAGTTAGTGGGGGAATCTCTCTCCAGTAAAATATTATTTCTTAAATTCAAAGGTATTTTATTTTGTAAACTTTGAAGATGATCACCTATTTGCATGCCAGTTTTACACCAATCTTCACAAGAAGTTGTGGGTTTTATTCATTGTCTAGAACTAAAGAAAAAGTAGTTATGGCGCATTTGGTACGGGCTTTCCAGAATCACTACTATAATAATTACAGTTGGGTTGTTTATTTTATCTCTTTCACTTAGAAAGCCATTTATATCTTCTGACCATGATAAAGTGATTGCTGAGATTTCTTCCATTGTTATCGTATAGAAGTCAGTTTATGTTGATGTCATCTTAAGTGTAACTGTCCTGTCAAATAATGTAATTATTGCATGTTTTACCAAAATATCCAGATTTTGATCAGTGAGGGTAGCTGTCAAGCTGAGTTTAAAGTCATTAATTGATATCTCAATCAAGAACTATTCTTTGTTGAGAACTAGTCTCCCAAAGTATTCCACATAAGAGATTTTGGTGCACTTCATAGCTCTTAAGGTGAATGTGTTGATTA
Source organism: Vidua chalybeata (assembly GCF_026979565.1). Classification (NCBI taxonomy): domain Eukaryota; kingdom Metazoa; phylum Chordata; class Aves; order Passeriformes; family Viduidae; genus Vidua; species Vidua chalybeata. The sequence continues at coordinate 29,844,494 of NC_071535.1, forward strand.
AAGACAGACTTTCACAATTCAGTATGCAACACATTCTAGGTAGTAGGAGCAGAATGTGCTTAGCAGAGCAATACATACATTTTTAAGAAGAAAATATTTCCTTAAAATCGTAAGAGTTGTTTCAAGACACTAAAATGAAACTCAGAAAAGTAGCAGTCTGTTTTTAGGACTTGGAATTTAGAAGTGATTAAAGACAGGTTAAGGTTCACCACATTGCTTTGATGACTATCATTAGCAATTGTTTTCTATTCCAGGGACCTCTGAATTTGAAATCTTCCTCTCTTTAATGTTATGCTAATTGCAGGCACAACATATCTTTATAATTGAACATTCTCTATAAGATTTTAGTTTTAGTAATGGTGAAGAAGTTAAAATTAAAATTGAGTGTTATTGGTTTGGTCTGTGGAACATAATTTAAGGAAACTGGAATTCAGGCCACAGCTTAGATTCTAAGTTTTAGGAATGGATTTGCAAAGAAATGTCAGCTATAAGCCCAGTGCTTAACGCGTGTCTGGTCTGTGTGAACTTGCATTCACCTTAGACCTGTGGAGCACAAACTTTTTCTTCCAGTCAGCCTGTTTGTAACCTCCTTGTAAGTGGAATTGTTTCAGCTTTTCCCCTGCCGACAGCAAAACATAAACATGAGGGACATTAAAATGGAAACAGGATCCTGCTCCATTCTGTTTCTCAGTTTTACTTAGCAGTGACCTTTAACCCTCATTAAGATACTTTAGAAAGTTTGGGACTCCTTTTTTTGTATAGCTCATTGTGGGAATATTTAGGTTTGTTGTGTTGGTTTTGTCTTCAAAAATATTTAAATGCCTTTGGGTTGTATAAAACATAAACACCCACATTTACTTATTCTAAAAAATATAACTATAGATAATATTTCACAGCAAATGTTCTGGTCATTAGAGACATCCCATAGTTACAAGGCAAACACTGACACTCAAATTTTACCCAAAAGGAGTAGCAATGCACATCAAAGTTTTGTCCAGGGCAAAACATATATTTGTATACATACTAATGGACACTACCCCTAAAGCACATATTAATGTTCAGAAAATATCAAATATAGTTGTTTTATCTATGAAAATATGACTTAGCTTCATGAATACAAAATTGTGTGTTGGAATTTGCTTAACGATTTGCAATGTGTGTCAATGACTAGCTATGTACTCTGATTTGTTTGGCTTAGAAGATTCCTGACCTCTTGACAAATATATGCATGCCTTAGAAACACACAGAAATGCTCTAAACATAAGACTCAATTTAAAAAATATTGCCCAAGGAAGTATGAATATCTGAGATCCACAATTTCTAATGTTTCCATAGAGAATTCTTTCCCTTCAGTTAAAAAATTAATCATGCTTCCTCTGATTTAAATGTGTGGAAGAGAAGCTATACTGACATATATGTGACTTCTTCTCCCAGAAAAAGTGAAAAGTGCCACCAAGAGATGTCCAAAAATGAGGTTTTTAGTTGTTGATGGTACTGTCTGCCTCACTGGTTTATTTTTGTATGTAAAATGCAGCAAAATAATAGGAGTTACTTGCATGTTTTCAGAAACTGCATTTAGGTACCACTTATGAAGTGAAATTATCTCATCAGAAAGGAAAATACTAAAAATTTTCTTTGATTTTCAGAAAACACCTTCCCAAGGGATTATTTCTTCATCATATTTCTTCTAGTAAAACAGCTAGGAAATTTGTTTCTCTTTGTCATTCTCTGGAATTCTGAATTATCACTCTGTTTTTAAATCCAGCTAAAAATCTAATTAAAAAAATGTTGTATTTTATGCTACATTGACATATTTCCCTGCAGTCTTTAATTTGATTTAGTTTATTTCCCGGTTATTTTTCCTTTCCTCTTTATTCTTTTCCTTTCTATTGCTAAAGTGAACAAAAGAAGCAATATAAAAAGAGAAACTGTGAAAAAAAAAGAATGCAAAAAATTCAAAACATCTTTGATTTTCCTTTTATATATCAGATTGAGAAATTGTTCCATACTCCCTTTCAAAACAAGCTTTTACAAGGATTCTTTTATGTCAATGTAAAATGTTTTGTTTTCCTTATATCTGAGACTGTAGGGTACTTCCGACATACTGTGCTTTTTCAGATGAATTTTGGTAATATTTTTTGAGGTGTTGAAAATTCTCCTCATCTTTGAGGAGAATGCTTTATTGTTTAAAATTCTTTATTGTTTAAAATGCTTCCATTTCCGTCTTGAGACCTTTTGGTTTCAGTATCTGCTTATTAGCTCTTATATTTATCTTATTTAACGTGATTGAATGAAGGCAGAACACTTTATTCTGATATTCAAATTGTTTGGAGATTTAATCTGATTAATTTCCCCTGCTTCTTTTAGGGATGTAAAACAACAGTCTGCATTCAACAATTATTACAGTGAAATCAGAGATGAATTTGACCCTACCTCTCAAAATCTGCAAAATTAAACAGTTCATGTTAGGTATCTGCTGAAAACTGATGTTCTTTGTCCACAGTTACATTTTTTTTTTTTTTTTACTAGTGAGGTACAGCCTTCCAGGTTAAGTACAGATTTTATGTCCATTAATGGTAACATTTTCACTTTTGTCTTTACTAATATTTGATGGCATAGATATAATTCTGCATCAATGATTTTACAAGTTTTAGCTAGTTCAGAAAAGAAAAATCAAAAATCCTGTGCAATGATACCTTTTAAAAAGTGACCTTGTCAAAGTGAGGCATTCTGACTTCAATTAAATTCAGAGTTAGTTGGTCCCACAGGTAATGCTGGAATATATAATGTTAGCTATTATAAGAATACTTTGCAAAAGTAGTTTAAAAACCCCTAAAAAGAAAACCATTTATGCTGTGCTGGTTTGTAGAAGAAAAGGGAAGATTTTGCCTTTATATTAGTAACCATTTATGAGGTCATTTTTGGAGTGTACTGTTACATAAAACATGAGGTCAGCAAGTAAAGGTAATTAAATTTTAGTAGGAGCAAGAGACACCAAAAGGTTTTTTTCTTTCATCCTACCCAGTCTAAAATACCCATACAATACACCATTAATATCCTTGGAATTGTTAATCATTTCAACATGAATAGAAGTATCAGTGCTGCTAGCTTAATTTAATACCCTCCTGGAGATTCCTAAAAAATGTATGATTACTTCTATTATTTTGTATATTCAGGAACAACAAAACATCAAGAAAATCAACCTAAACATGGAGATGCAATTCAGAAGAAGCACCTGTTTTTATCTGGATGCGAAATTTTCTCTGGAAATTTTCCATCAGAAAGTGCAATTCAACTCATTTCAAGAAATTTCAGAAGAACAAACCTCTTTCCCTTAAAGTTTCTTGCAAAGAATCCAACATTTTTCTCTTTTGCTCTTTAAGTTAAAACTTTTTATTTAAAAATTTAATCAATTTTCTATGTATCAGAGAAATTAGGAATTAAAATTTAGTATTAAACTGTTTTTGTATTAATGAGAAACCCTAATTTTATAATAATAAAATATTTTAATTATCCTGAATTGGGATTTTATTTCCCAATAAGAATTTTAAAATTTGAGATTTTGGGGAAAATTTGGAGCAGAAAAAAAATCAAAACCCAGCACATGAAATCCTGGTGTTTTCCTTGAAGCTTATAGATTATTTTTCTACCAGCACCATTCAGTATTTCACTACTCAGTAGATGACCTTTTACAATTTAAAAAAAAATAGGTGTTCTAGATTTGCAGTAACACAGAGAACATGTAAGGCTTGTGAAATAATCTATTCCATGGAAGTGTGCATTGGCAATGCTGAAGTTTAACTGAGCTGAAAAACCAAGTTTAGTTTTCATTTTCTAATCCAACTATGTTTCTCAGAAAATAATATTCTTCATTTTCTTTAATGGTCAGGAGAAAATTCAATATTGGCAATTGAATTTTATATAGCTTTGATATATCTAAATCTCTATCTGCTATCTTAGTGTAAAATTATTTTCTCTCCAATGGACTTTTACCTTTCAAGGAGGTGGTGTTTAAGAACACATCAAACCATGTGCAAAACTGTTTTGACAACTGGATTTAAAAAAAACATATAGCAGGATTTTTAACAATATATTTTGATAGATATTGATTGTAATTTTTAATGAATGTGGTGACCAATAAATGTTTCTTTGTTTTGGTTTTACCATAGTAGGTCCAGCTCCGTAAATTGAGAGTGAACTCTGGGCTTGTTTCTGGTGTGTTGAGAATTGTACTGTGAAAAGAGAGATTTTATTTCTCTCTTTTGTCAGTGTTCTGATTTGAAAAACTTCAAGCAGCCAATGGTTTCAATAAAGATTTTTCCCCAGTCTGCAAGTAGAATTCCTGATAAGCATGATGAAGAGTCTCATTGTACGGATTTTATTTGTCCACATTTAATATTTGTAGAAAAATAAACATCAACCATGCTAGATTTCAGAAGAAATAACAGGATCTCTTAAACCATCTTCAGAGAAAGTGACTATTTATCTAGTTTCTCTATATGTTCTCTGATAGCACAACAGAATTTTTAAGCTGATAGATTTCCACTGCAGACTTGAAGCATGTTAAATATCTATAGAAGAGATTTATTGAATTCTCAGGGTATCTCAGTAGGAAGAGAAGAAGGTGCTTTGAATTCTGGCACAACCCCTGATCTGATCCTTTTCCCTAATATTCCTCCGATCACTCCTTGCCACCCACACATATTGTGTTGCTTAGTAATTTCAGGTTGGTTGAAATTCCTATTGCTGTGACAAGCGTACATGTTTGTCTTACAGGTATTACCTTCTCTGCTCCTGTGACTAGACTGGAGTTTAGTGCAGAGAGGTCAAGAGTGGAAAGAAATGCATACCATTGCACACCCTTTCAGTGTGTCCTTTAAAAAGACTGTATAACACTCAATTTTCCTTTTTTTTTTTTCTTTTTTTTTTTGTAAAAATAGCTAATAATTCATCATCAGTGGCTAGCAAGGTCATTGTTCCATAAAGTTGCTAATGTCAAGTGGAGAAAACAAAACAAATTAATTCTGCATCTATTAAATAGAAAATGCAACTGTAGTTATGAAAATAACACTTTCAGAATAAATTAGTGCAAGTAATCTCAATAGAAGACAAGTGTTGTTTGACCAGCTTCGTCTTTTTTGGCATATGGGAATACCTTTCAGTCATGAGAAGCATGGGATCATCCTTCTCCATAACTGTACAGTAAGCATGAAGAATTTCAGGTTACTGCACACATAATATGAGCAGCTAAACTGGTAACACATTTTCATGATTGTACATTGTGATGATGACTGGACAAGTATTTTGTGATTTGATACTGCTTCTGGCAAAGTGAATGAATGCCAAGATTGCCAGAGCATCAAAGGAAACATTTTTAATTTAAGTATGCATGCTGAGATGCAGCTGTGCCAATACATGCATATTTATTGGATCTGGCCAGGAGGCAAATGCGCAGCTAATTAAACCATAGTAGTGCTGGCGAAGGTTTGATTCTAAAGGCCTGGGTTGTTGAAGACTTAGCTGAGTTGATTCTGGTGGATATAGAAGCAATTTAAAAATAAAATAACCCTAGGCAATGTTGAACTTGGACACTGATAACCTGGTAGTTAGTTTTCCATGGGATCAGAGGATAAGCTCTGGCAGTAGGCAAGGTTCAAGAATATCATATTTACACTATTTCCATACAATTCCATGTTTTAGTTTAGGTAGCTACTCGATGTTGCATTAGGACGCTATGACCAAGGTGAGCTTAGGAAATAGTTTAGCTCATACTTTGGTGAGCCATGTTAGTTGAATTATAAACAGGACACCTACATCTTCCCAGGTGCTAGTAAACCTCTTCACAAAAGGTTCTTCTCATTTACCAGCACATAACAGGTAATCCAGTTTCAGAAAGTCCACTTCTATGGAAGTTTAGGTACAGTAGAATTTCTAACTATTCACTACTCTGTGAAAGTTTTGTAAGAAGATGTGCAGTATGATGTTTTGGTTTCTGAAAGGAATGTCTGTGGACTAGAAACTGCTCTGAGACACTGCTTACCCCTGGGGAGCTCAATGGCTGACTCTCAGCCCGCATTGGAATTCCGGGCCAAATTTTAAACAAGTGAAAATTGCATTAAAATAATTTATTATTCTTGTAATTTACATTAAGTTTGAATCTTTATTATTCCAGGTAAAAACATAATATTAAAAATGAGAATTTATAATACTTTCATAATTCCAGGTAGGCAGCATCACCAGCCTCAGGCTTTAAAAGAGTCTGTTCTCATATTCTGCCTAATCACAAGACTGACTTAAAATTCCTGAAGTTTAAAAATAAATGCATAAAAATAAAGTTTTATTAGTATTATTGTGTTCGCATTTCAGCCTTAGGGTACACATTTTTAAGGGCGTCCTCCATGACCATAGAGGCAAGTGATACAGCTGAAAAAAATAGTGAATGAAAATTGAGTTTAGAAACTGACATAATGATATGACTGTAGAAGCAGAAGTTGTAAGAAATTTAAGTTGTGTAAAATCCTTCAATACAGACAGTAAAATCAAGAGAACTGGCGCAGGTACCCATTTGATTGGGATATTTTACCCCTTCTCATGGGATCTTATTCTACCTCTTCTTCCATGAGTACGGTTAGTAAATTGGTCATTGAATTTTTTATCCCCCTTGAGCAGGCTGCAAGGAAGTGTTCTATCTACTCCCCGACAGACTGTGTTTAGATCAACTTACTGCCTTGGAATGTAACTGAGAGAAGGAAGGGAGGAGACAGGAAGAAATAGCTGAACATAAATTAAATAAACAAATAAATTCTGCAGCCTATTATAACCAAGCTAAGATTGAGCATGATTTGTTCATTCTGCTTGCCTATGTGAGTTGTGAGGGGATTTTAATATTTTTTTAACCTTACGGCAAAATACGTGTAATCCAGCAAACAGTTACTTTTCAGAATGGGTTATTCTGAACAAATTGTTGATTAACCAGAGAAAATCAAACTCTGAGAACCAGTATCATTCCTTCTTAGTCACAGACTCCCAGCTTGTTTATTTAGTGTCACCCATAGTCTGTCATGGCTGACCTAAAACTATCAGAAACAGCCACAATTGCAGCCAAGCATAAACAAAAATCTGAACTGAAGGTGCAAGGGGACTGCCATTCTAAAGATAAGATCTGTTGCTGTAATAGCCCTTGATTATGATGACCAAATTAAAAAAAAAAAATAAAGAAAAAGAAAAGAAAAAAAAAAAGAGAAAAGACCAAACTGCAAATATACAGACACATTTTTATTTATTTATATATGAAAGGAGGGAAAGAAATCATTTGCAGAGATGAAGACATATAGAGAATAGGGTTTCATTACATGTCAGTGTTTCTCAACAGTTTATAAAACATGATTTTGTGAAACTAAAGGTTTGCTTGTGGTCGTCTCTGTTTGCTTAATGACATTTTGTAAAGTGATAAAAATCACATGGAGATAGCAGAGAGAGGAAGGGAATCTGCCAGATGGTTATCTGTTGGTAGAGTGTTTTTCACCCTTCCTTCCACCTACAGCACAGAAGCCCTGGTTTTACACTGAAGACAGATTTGCATTAGAAGATACCACATATGAATAAAAGTCTCATATATTCTGCTTCAGGTGTGTGAAAGATTTGTAAATTGCTGGTGACACAGGTAATGAAGGTGACTCATGTGTGACAAAAGCTGACTCGTTATTTAAAAGATGTGATTTTCAGACAACTTTCGATTTTCATTGTAATCAGTTTCCCTGAATTCATTGGGGTTTCTTTAAAAATAGGGAAAATTAATTAAAAAAAAATTAAACACAGACTTTGAACATCCTGATGTATAATCACTGCTAATGGTGTGGGAAAACCTGCTTGAACTCCTCTCCAGCCATGCCAAGGGTTTGGTCACTTGGCCATTTTAAAGGTCAGTTCCTGTCTTTAGCTTAATGCTCAGTATGTTACAAGGTTTCATTCCTTATTGTTTATGTAAATTAAATCTTCAAAGCTCAAAACTTCAGTGGGGGTAGTTGTGGGAGTTTGTGCTTTAGAAGAAGTAGTCTGCACTTTTATTAACATTTTCTGAGCAGATTAATGGATGGAAGAATAATAATGAGATGATTCTACTAGTGTATTTTTTTTCAAAATGTGTAAATTCAAAATTCTATTAGCAAATAGATGTCCTGAGAAATTTTATAAATATGCATATTTCAGAAATTATTTTGATTTGACCCATATTTCTTAAAAACTCCTGAAAATGTAAGTCCTTGTTTTTTTACAATTAATAAAATCTTAGATATGTTATGGCTCAATTCTTCCATATTTCCACTCTATCTTTCTTTATTAATTTCATTTTTTTTTATTAAGCTGCATTGGCTATTCAGTAGCATCAATGGCCTATTCAATGCCAGCTCTTAGAAAGTACCCAAATGCTAGTCTTGCATCAAAGCTTCTCACATATTAGGAAAAAAACCTGTTTGATAACTATAAAGCAACATTAACTTATAATCCAACCTAAAAATTCTTATGTATTAGCTTAGTCTGTCACCAGTTTGGCAGAGGGAATAACTATCTACCTGACCTTTCTGTTTGTCTGGAAAGAACTGCATTTTTCTGTGTTCTGTATAGGAGAAATGCACAGAGCATTGGGAGCTTAGGCATATTGATTAAAAAGCAAACACACAAACAAACCAAACCCCCCTCCCCTTATTTGGTTTTAAAATTAATAAAAATTCTGCTTGGAGCTAATATGAGGTATATCATATTTACTTGTTAATTATTCTTCTCTTTTCTTGCCCTGCAAAAGATATATCTTGACTCTAGCCTTTACAACAAAAAGCATTTGGGAACCCTCGTCTTAAAAAAACCCCAACCAAGTGAAAAACCAACAAAAACAAACAAACAAGCAAACAAACAAATGTGGATACGGGGAAGACATCAGACTAGTATTTCATGGAAATTTCAAATTCACATTTTGTAATTTCCTGGACAGGAAGAACTCCCTGGAAAAGTCCCTTAAGGTAAAATCAGCATGCATGTGTGCTGAATGAATGCCCAGAAATATATTTTTAATGAAAGGAGCTTAGGAGGAATGTATCATGGAAGTGTTGAGTGCTCATCTATTCTTATTTATTTCATTATAGGAGAACATATCAGTTTGAGAAAAGCCATGTGGAATGTGTTGCTTATATTTGTATACTCAAAATGCAACATTCTTTATAATTGTCATTGTAGACACTGTTATTTGGGTCTGCTGTGACTGTCCAATGTTCATCTGTTGACAGGAAAAATGTCTTCTTCAAATTGTGTGGGTTTTATTTACCCAGAAATAGATCTTGCCTACTTTTGGTGGGTTAAATAAGGAAAATGGAATTCCCTCTGGTAAACAAACCTCTGTAGCTCTGGTATGAAGATCCCTAAGTACCTGCAAGCTGGCTGAAGGAATACATTGCTTCCCCCAGCGTGACATTACACCTTAACTAGCAGCAGTTTAGCCCAGACTAGCAGGTTTTTGCATCAATCTGCCTTCCTGGGTTACTTACCAGGGCCAGGTTTGGCTGTAGACTTGAGTATTCTGTTGAAAGCAAAAGCTTAAGAAGAATTTAGATATCAAGGTACTTAGCATGAATACATGCACTTTAATAAGTCGGCTGCAGAGAGCCAAATGCTTTGTGAGGGTAAAATGTCATTGCTATGGTTTTCCATAGGAGGAAATGTTAACCTTTGTCCTTCTAGCACTTGCTGCTTCTGGCATTTTTTCTCAATGAGGACATTTGTGAAGCTAGGAAAGATCCTGGAAGGAGAAGGAATTAGAACACATGCAGAGCTCAGTGCAGAGGCAAAATATAAGCTTTCAGCAGCATAGAGCCACAGTTCTATACTGTGGCTGAAAGTTGTTCACCCTTGAAAGCTTTTCAGTGGTCAGGCTGAAATATGTATCTTGGTGAGTAACTAGTGAACAAGTGCCAGTAGCAGTAAAAATGCCAACACATTTCACAATTCTTTTGACTTTCTTAACACAGACAAGCATGTTTACTGAGGTTTATTTTGCCAATGTACTAAATAGATAATGCTGGGAATACCACATAACTATATGTTGGGTACTGACTCTATACCATTATTTATTCCAAAGCCTCAGAGTCAGTTCTTATTTGCAAATAACTTGGGATAGCAAGCAGCTGATGAATAACTATGCCCTGCCATTTTTCAGTATATATAGCATCCTGCATCTTTTGTAAATATATCTAGAATTACTTTATTCACTACTTAGTGAATTAATTCTCCTGCTTACAAAGTATGATTTCTTTTGGCCAGTCTAGTAGCCAGTGAATACACATGCTGAGTGTATTCTTTTACAATGTCAAAAAATCACTATTATCTATGATTTTCAAATGGTGATTTGAAAAGAATATGTTGTCCAAAAAAGGCAGTGGCTCTTCAGCTTTTGTTGCTGCTTCTCCTTGTTTTTAGCTGCTTCTTTGCAAAAAGAAAAAAAAAGTACAGCATTCAAATGATGCTCTTTTTTTTAGCAAGTAAGTGTTGGAATTGCCATAGACATAAAACAACTGCAAATGAAAAAGGAAGGAGCCCATGATAGAATCTCTTCATTAAATAGATATTACAGAATATCATGTCTGATTTCAACAATTTTTCTTTATAAAGTCAAGTTACTCAGACACTGGAAATATAGGACAACTGCGTATTATTATTTACCTATGTATCGGAGCCTCTTTATTCTTTCCATTCATTAAAATATATAGAGAGAGTCTGACTAAATTTTGGTTCATAGTATTTGGGTAAGTCTTAAAAACGGCAAAACTTTGTGTTAGCTCATCTGCATTTAGTTTTAGTTCAATCTGTGTTTAGTTTTACTGTGGCAAACACAGTAAACATATGATTATATTTCTCATTAGTTATTTGGGATTATTCTGATCAAACTAGAAGAAAAGGTTTGTTGCCTTTTTTTAACTTACACTTTTTTAAGCTATATTTCCCTGGTTTTAGAATTTTATAACTTGACAGGAAAAAAGTGATTTTGGTTGAAATTGCAGACAAGGTCTCAACTGGAAAAAACACTCCAAATTTCAAAACACTGTGTCATATTCAAATAATGCAACTAATCATAATGAAGTCTAATTAGAACGGGATGCCTCTTATAATGGACAAGTTTATTCAGGTATTCAGCATAGTTTAAGGGACAGGCTGTGTTAGTTCAGGAAGCTGCCAGTGCAGCTGGTATGTGCAGTGTACCTCAGCAAAGCATCTCACCTCATGCTTACCTCAAACATGTGACCTGATTCCTGGATCATGAGTGAATTTCAGAGTACCTTGCTGAATTGAAAATTTAAGCCCCATGGTTCAAGAAGAAATCCACTCTTTTTGCAGTTTCTGATAGACTTAGTCTTGGGACAATATGAATGTATACTAGCACCCAGCATTTTGTTAAACACTTTCTATGACTAATGTGATAAAATTACTGATGTATGTGTTACCAGTTCCTGGTATGTGACCTTCTCCCATTCTTCACCTCTTTATTAAATATGTTTATTCATCCAGCCATATATGTAGATAAGGATGCTTCTTTGAAAACAAAATTTATGTCGCTTGAACTACCTTTTATTCCATTAAAGTTGGATAAAAAAGAAGTCCTAGTTTAGCACAAGTCATATTCTGGTCTTGATAGACTAATGTCTCAGCAAGATATTAATCCACAAGTGAGAAACTTTTTTTGAACCTGTTTGTTCCAGAAATAATATTCTTTGTCCACACCAAAATCCTTCTTCCTTCCATAAAAGAAAATCATTATAATAAAACATTTATTTTTTTCAAGTAAGTTTCCTAGATGAATCGTACTTGAAACTTCATGGCAGAATGATGAATAACTAAATTTCAGATTACAACTTTTGATTTAAAGTTTCTTTTGCATTTTGATCCAATGTTAAGAAACATGGATATTAACTTTTGAAATTTTCTCAGAAAAGCTTTTTCTTGATTAATAGGTGAAACAAAATTAAAACTTTTTAGAAAGTAAATAAAACAGTGGTTTCTCAGTTTTCCTCTTCTTCCCGTGTAACTCACTGCATAAACATACCTACAAGCAGTTATAAAAATAACATTCAACATCATATGATGTTCTTTACTAATACATCAATATTTTGTTCAGGCTGCAACTGTGGTAAATATTTCTCTCCCTTTCTGCTCCCTCCCTTCTCCAAATCTTGGGTGTTTTCTATGATTCTGTGTCATTGTGAGTAAAATGTCAATATGTGTAATGACACAGCACAGTGAAAACACATATTTTCATATTCATGTAAACTCATGTAATTGTAAATTAGGCTGTGCCACCCGCTATCATAACATACTTCATGTGAAAAGATGCTAAATTTACTTGACCTACTTTCATCTTCATGTTTAGGAAACAGGGTATAAGAAGTAAACAAAGTAGTTGTGCCTCATGCAGGAGATGATTATTGTTCAAATTTATGATTCATGCCTTGAGCAAAATTTTGTTTGTGGTCTCATTTGCAACCATAATTTATATCTTTACTAGGGATATACTGTGTATTTGGGAGGTTATATATTAGGCATTCTTTGTACAGGAACAGTTTTCTAGCTTTGGGTATAGTATTTTCTATGTTTCTGGTAGCTATAAAATTTTTTGGTGTAACATTTATTGCAGTAAATATGGAATTTTCAAATTTTTTGAGAATTGCAATTCCCCTTAGGAATGTCTTATTATATTTACATCAATGCACTTGTTACAGCTAAATCAAGCTAGTATTTAAAAGAGTTGTTAATCCTACAAGCAATGAATCAGAAATGCAAGTAGTTACTTTTTCAGTATTTCCTAGCCGCAGTGTTCAATTTTTAATAACGAGCATTTAATTTTGTTAATCTGTACTTTTAACCCAATCTAAACCAAATATAGTTAAATATATCTGAAGTCCAATGAAGTAGTCTTTTCAGAGAAGGATGTTAATTGCAGAATTCTTCTATTATCTGGTAAAACAGACTTAATAAGCTTAGATCTGTTAAATGAAAATCTATGAAGGATGTAGATTTGGAGAAAAATTTAAAATAAGATGGGGGAAAACAATAGATTGCCTAATATATAGTAATGTACTACCACAAAACAGTAATTAAAAATGGACTTTTATATCTTTAATGCTTATGAATCTATTGTTCTCTTTGGATTGCTGTTTACTGTGGCATTCCTGTGAGCTGTCAGATAAAGTCACAATCGATAGAATCACAGATGATATGCCTGATTCTTTTTCTTTTTTCTTTTTTTTTTTTTTTAGTGCATCTTTCCTTCCAAATGCAGATTCTTTACAGATAAAATCTGGTTTTGAGTTACAGAAATACAGTTACTAACCTTCAGGTGGCAGGACTGCAATAATTTCACCTTTGTGTTTTGTCTTTCAGAAGGTAGAAAATTCTAATCATACCCTGAGGAGTAGGGGGGGTTTTAATTAGCCATGGGACATCCATGGAAATCTATACTCCAGGAAAACTGCACACGGATCCTGATACTTCCAGAAAAAAGACACAACATCTGACCCGTCCCCAGAATTTCTGAGCTCACTGTCTGCCCCAATACCTAATTCCTAAAAGAGTGATGTTCAGGAACTGTCATTGGCCTCCTTTTCTTTGCCTAAATAATGGTAGTGAAATTTAATGAAAGCAAGGTGTGTTGTTCAGTGTCTATTAGTTCTACTACTAGCTGTTGTTCAGTGTCTACTAGTTCACCTCCTAAATCTGTGGACTCCCAACTTCATTAAATGATTAAGGAGACTTAGACCTGTCATGATGCCCAAGAAGTGAAGTGAAGATCTCAACTTGTACCCTCACCTTTAGTACTCTTTAACTCAGGAGCTAAACCTGAGCACCCACTATCTAATGGGAAGTGAAAGACAAAATCTTTTGCCTTCTTGTCCTCCTTCCAACCTTCCACTCCACCATTGTGGGGAAAAAAAAAAAAAAAGAGGGTTCCACAGTCGTGGTCAAGGTGGAGGTGGTGGCCTGTGTCCCTCAAATGGGAATCTAGGATGAACTAATTTCTCCATCCTTGTTCTGCTCCTTAAGAGAACTGAGAAGCAGCAAGTCTCAACAAACTCATGTTACTCGAAGACATTGATACATGAGAGAGTGGAGTCTTACTGACTAGTCTAAAGGAGCATGCCAAATTACTTTTCAAAGACAGAATCATTTCACCTACTTGTGAGAGCTAAATTTCAAGAATATTAAAAGGAAGAAAATTACTGCATGATAGGGAGCTGCCATTGTAATATGTGCTGCTTAGTGCTTGAACATTGTAACTGTCAAGCTGATTCTATTATGAAAAAAGGAGTAATTTAACATTATTTAATATTCACAATATGCACATATTGAATGGAAGTGTATGTAGAATGTAAGGCCCTATTTCAGCATAAATGAAATTTTAATCACAGGAGTACTTCTATTGGTTTTAATAGGATAACTCTTATTCTCACTTTTATGCATGTGCATAATAAATAAGAAGTTACTAACGAATATGTTTAAAAATCACTGCGGTATTACTTTCAAGAAAATATAGAAGATATTCTAACTTCTCAAGTGCTTCTTACTCAGTTTGTGGGATTGATTCTCCATTCCACACTGCCTACCAATGTTTTATTCTGTTAGCTATATCAGGGCCTTCCTTTGGTACATGAGTAGCATGAAAATAAATGAGAACAAAATTTAGTTGAATTGGGATATTTCCCACGTACTGAAGGTTTAATGCCATTATAGCAAGTTAGCTGACTAGTGCTCAGATGGGAAAGATGGAAAATATAGGAGGATGTGTCTAACTGTAGAACTGACTACTTTGCAGATTGATCCTTGAAATGTACAAGACATGGCAAATAGTATCATGATTTACCTTAATGTTCTGGTACAACACATTAGGAATATCAGTCATTTTGGAAAGGTTCTCCAAAAATTCCTGTAGGTTCTCCAAGGATCTACAGATAGCCAATAATTTACAGAAATCTTATCATTTTTGGAGCCTGCCAGCCAGCAACATTTTTGTCTACTTTGATTCCTGTCAGGTTTCTGCTTCTGCATTTTGTTCAGTGTTTGCAATATGATATACAGAGATATCTTTGGGAGTAGAAAGTGGCACCTAAGATTTGCTCACCCTTTTGTCATCTCCAGCCCCTCCAGGGCTGCATAGGTAAGAGCCTACCAGCTTGTTCTGTACTGCACCCTTTTCATCTTGCATTATTTGCTGTATAACAGTAAAGCATAGGCAGATTAGTTGAGGAATATTTTATTTTATTATTTTATTTTATTTTATTTTATTTTATTTTATTTTGTTGAGAAGTAAATCTGTTTATGGGCTACTTTACTCCAGCTAGGTGAACTATCTTCTTAGTAAGGACTGTAAGACTGAAAAGGGAGAGAACTTGCCAGTTGTGACAATAAAATAGCAATGCCAATTTATTATATGAAATATATATAATTTATAAATGGAAATACAATGAAAAGACCAAATTAAAGGTGCAAATAGAGATGGTTATTCCCAAAAAGATTTTAGAAAATTAGTTTTCTGGATTATAACGTTTTTTTAGTAGTAAATGTGAATATTAGGAGAGTGACATGAAGATATCTGAAGGCATTAGGTCTGATCACTCATGTTTCTTCCATAGGATTGGAAAATTGTAGCAATATCTTTTAAATGGTAGGCTTAAATATCTGCAATAGCAGTGTAACTTTTGGACTTCAGTAAGTATTTTTAACGATACAGTCTTTACATAATTACCTTAATGTCAAGAAAGGCATTACTCCTTGTGTGAGCTTTAAGAAAAAAAAAAATCTTTCTATAAAAAGCTGCTTAGCTTTAATTGAGCAAAAGTGTTCATACGGGGTCTGCAGTTGCAGCTCATAATTTCTGTAGACAGGTTAGGTTGTTGTGTGATGCTCGTAATTAACTTGTATAAAAGCATTGGACTACATAAACCCAAGTAGCCGCTCCATCAGTTCACCAGGTGAATTGAGTTTGTGCAGGAGCCTGAATTTGCTCGCACTGTTCTGCTCCTCGCATCGCCGAGCGTGCCTGCGAACCGCTCTGCGGAGCTGACGTTGGCACTTTTGGTCCATAGGTGGCAGCATTGTCAGGGCTTGTGGCGTCTCGGGATGCTGCCGAGAATTTTATGCTCTCTCCAGACCTCCCCCACTCATAGCGCTATGTGATCAGGGCTGAGTTAACATCATTACATACTCACGTCAGGTGAAATAAAATGGAGTGAAGTGTTTGGGCGAAAAATTAGGCTGTGTTCCTTCGGAGTTTTATTCCTTTTCCTTTTCCTTTTCCTTTTCCTTTTCCTTTTCCTTTTCCTTTTCCTTTTCCTTTTCCTTTTCCTTTTCCTTTTCCTTTTTTTTCCTTTTTTTTTTTTTTCCTTTTCCTTTTTCCTTTTCCTTTTCCTTTTCCTTTTCCTTTTCCTTTTCCTTTTCGCTTTGCCTCTCCTCTCCTCTCCTCTCCTCTCCTCTCCTCTCCTCTCCTCTCCTCTCCTCTCCTCTCCTCTCCTCTCCTCTCCTCTCCTCTCCTCTCCTCTCCTCTCCTCTCCTCTCCTCTCCTCTCCTCTCCTCTCCTCTCCTCTCCTCTCCTCTCCTCTCCTCTCCTCTCCTCTCCTCTCCTCTCCTCTCCTCTCCTCTCCTCTCCTCTCCTCTCCTCTCCTCTCCTCTCCTCTCCTCTCCTCTCCTCTCCTCTCCTCTCCTCTCCTCTCCTCTCCTCTCCTCTCGATACTGAGATTTAAAAGTCATTTTCATATGAATGCACCAAAATCTCCACCTCATCTAAGGAAAAGTAAAAACCCACAGGACTGAGACACTTACTGTCTGTACAAACTTGACTTAGCATTCATCATGCTTTCTTGGTTATGGAAAATAGAACCTTATTGTGAAATTATCTTCCCTAGTGGAGAAGTACATTTTGTGGGAGTCATTACTCTCTCAGGCTTAAAATTCATGACTTCCAGATTTCTCATGTGTATATTTATTTGGTTCAGGACAGAGATTTTGGGAGAGATTGGGGTGTAGGAGTTTGTTTTGGTTTTGGGTTTTGTGGGGCTTTTTTTGTTGGTTGATTTTTGAGAGCTCTAGCAGTCTCAGTCACTGGATGAGGCCTGTTTTCACTGATCTTTGGGCTTACTATCAAAAAACAGAACCCCCCCCTACATTTCACAATACTTGAAGATTTTTTTCAAGATAACCTGACATTGAGCATCAATTTCCCCTTTTAAAAAAACATTTAAGTTTGCTTTATTTATTCCACTTCTTAAAGTTAGCAGAACTATTGGACATCAAAAAGACTAGGCAGTGATCCCTTTTGCATTACATATCTTTTTATGTACTATTTTGATTATATTTTTCTTTCTGTGCCATCTTCTTTGATGTTGTCATTAAAGACATCAAGAGGTTATACTTTTTCAACTCCTTATTCCCTTTTCCCATTCCTCTTTCATTTCCCCAGGGAAGGAAATTCTGAAGTAGAGGTTGAAAAAATGGTTTCAGTATTACAGAAAATATAAGCCAAAGTTTTTTTTTCCCTAATAAATAGAATTAGATGTATATATTGCATTTTCAAGAGCTAGTACTGATATTGGGACCAGCTCCTTAAATAAAATAGGACCTCTGTAGTCTCTGGAGAGAACATGCATAAAGCAAAGTAAATGATTTTCTGTCAACACTAAGTAGACAGGTGCTTACATTGAACAGCATTCTAATATGTCTCTGAATATTTATGTCTTCTTTTTCGAATGCATTGCCCATGAATGTCACAGCTGTCAAATGTCTGTATACAAGAAGATAAAAAATGAAATTAATAAAAGGCAGATCAACATTTCATTTGTTTAGGCCACTTTTTCATACAGCATTTTACAGAGGTTAGTGATGTTGAGATGCTTGGGTATACTGGCATATTCTAAGGGCTGAGTGAAATGCAAAGCAGTTTGTTGTATTTTGTGCACACCTAGGTATACTTCCCATTATTTAACCTAGGCATAATCAGTGAAAATAATGACTCAAAGTTCTAAAAGTTTGTTCCTTTATCCTCTGTCCATTTTCTTCACAGATAGGGACCCTGCAAAGTTTTGGCAGCTCCCTACTGCCATAACTAGAAGCTTTTTTTTGTGGAACAAATTCTGAACCAAACTCTGCAATGTGCAGGGACAGGTGAGCCACCACTGCTGCTTGAAAACAGTTAATGGAGAACAAATTCAGTTTCAAAATAGTTCCAAAAATGTAAAGACTATACATGTTAACATAAACTTACCATACGTGGCTAACTGTGAAGATGCATCTATGCATCCTTGCAAAAATTTGAAAGACCTTAATGACAACATGACTTTCATTTTATACAGAATGGTATTGAGAGAATAAGTGGAAAAACCTTAAGTGGGCGTTATTCACCTTGTATCCAAATAAAGTAGATTAATATGTGTTTCCCATTGGCACATTTTAAATGCTCCTCAAGTTTAGTGGTGCTTTCACAGCAGGCCAGTCGGCATTCACACACTCAAATGTAGATGCCAGAGTTTGGATGCTACCTTCTTTTTGTCTATATTCTTTGTTAATTTCTTTGTTGTACGGTTTCAAGTTACCTTTGAAAGTCTCTAGACTTTCTTACCATTCCCCATATGAGCTTAGTAGACAGACCACTTTCCAGTCAAAACAATTCAACATATCATTCAAACTGAGTTATTCAAGCTATTGCAGTACAAAGAACAATGTTCTCAAAAATTTAAATGATGCACAGAGGTTTGTAGCATTTCTGTGGAAACATCAGCTTGGAATCGTATAATCACAGAATGGTTTAGGTTGGAAAGAACCTTAAAGTTCATCTAGTTACAACTCCCCTGTCATGAGCAGTGATTAGCTTCAAAGTTTTTTCTCAATGTAGCTGTTAAGACTAATGTTAGATTTCCCAAATGTCCAGAGTTTCTGTAATACATGGATATCCCACATTCTGGAGCCTCTGTACAACAGAAAGTGCAGCTAGAATTTGTGCAGGCAAGCACGTGCTTGAAGTGCAGCCATAACGAAATGAAGTACGCTGCCATAACAAAAGCTATATTATGCTTTCATCATAAATTTTCTGTCAGACATACACTAAACTGCTTCTTGGCAGCTCTTATCCCTCTCAGAAAATTTGTCCTAAGCAATCATCAGCAGAGGAGACAGCACACAGAACTGAGTAAACCAGTACAGATTAACAGGACTGAGGACATCAGGGCCGATGAAGTGGGTGCAGTTGGCTATGAGATGAACAGATGCTTGAGGAAAACTAGCAATAAGTCAAAAACAATGTTTCATAAAAGCAAATCTCCCAACAGATTCCAGTAAAATATGGGTCTGTTTTTCCTGCAAGCTGTATACAGAAATAGCTGGAAATCTTTAGATCTTGCATGCATTTTCCATAGAGACACAATGCTTGATCTCCATTCCAGCTACAGATCCTAGAAGGAGATGATATTTGGAAACATCTACATCATGAACTAGTTTCCAAATTAGGTTAGCACTCTTACTGTTTTATTTCCAGAAAACAGGTAGAAGAGTCCTTTAATTCTCCTTAAAAATTGTTTAGCTGACAACAGAATACATGTTTGTGATTTCAGGATATGACTAGCATTTGTTTCAGCTTTGAAGGGTTCAGAAGATGGACATTTTTTAGGTTTATCTAGTTACGAGAAATAATTTAGAAGACACTATGGTCTTGCAGAGATAAGCATGGAAATATGTACTGCTTGGTTCTTTCTGGGATAACAACCCTTAAAATGTGTCATTACTTTTGCTGTTGGCAAATAAGGCCAATGGAGAAATGCATAAAACTGAGAACAGAAGATACATTTATTTGGTAAGAATCTGAAGTTTCTTTTATCCCAATTAGTGTTATAATTTAGAAAATAAAAAGAATTGGTGTCATCAATAAGATAACTTCAATACAGAAACAAGAGGAAAAAAATCCATTCTGAAAGTATGTATGCCGCAATAAACCTCTTCATCTAGAGTTAAAGAATATTTTTAACAGGAGCTTCTTCAAAACTGTCGATTTCACTTAAGGCTTGTTCAATCAAAATCTTTTCTTTAGTGATGTGTGTTTGATGTACATGTCTCCTGTGCTTACATTTCAAGATATTTACGATATGATGTGAAGTCAGATTATTATCATTTTGACTAAATTAATCACATTAGCAACATAACATAAAAACCCCATACTTCACTGTTAAGAAATGGACTTTTCCTGTAACATTGAGATAACACATATAATTTCAGAAATAGACCGCATTTGCTGCATTGCTATGTGAAAACTGCGTGTTTTTATTTTTGAGAATTACTATGATTCTTGCCTGAAAAATAAGTATAGAGATCTGTGGGCTACTGAACTCAGACTCACAGGCATAACTAAGGGAAAAAATATCTTGATAAGAAAGGATGAGCCTCTCAATTGAAAATGCTTTGAATAAAAGTGCTGCTAGCTTTCAAATAAGGTATTCCCAACAATATCTTCAGGTATGTGCCATAATTTTCCTTTTTCTCTGCAACTTATTCTATTGTAGCTAGCAAATTTTTCATTGAGATCAGATCAGATCAGAGATAAGTGATGCCTTAGGTTGCAGAGAAAAAGTAAGTTTCAAATTTCTATGCGTCTGATTTCCTTTGCTCTCAATACACATTGAAAATAGGTTCTGACATTTTAAATGCAAATTTCTTTTTTGTTTTTAAATGTTGACTTTCTGAGTATCATTTAAAGGAGAAAGAACTATTTACTGATTTGATTTCCATATGTTTTAGGTGAAATCTGTTCTACAAAGGTAGTACTGTGATGAGTTGTTTCTCAGTGCTGAGAACTCCCATGTTAGCATGGGCCTGGATTTCTCCAGAGCAGCAGTTTATTTTTCCTTCTATCCACAGTAACTCTGGGCCTCCAAAAGGGGAAATATGGGATTGTTGCATCCCCTTAGCATCCCCCTACATTCACTGATATCAGGATGCTCTGCAGCAGTAACCACGTCCCGTATCTCAATGTGACGGAGGCAAGTTCGTCTGTACTGGAGTGATACTTCGCTATTAAAGGATTTTGTACACTTAAGCCGTGTGGGTAACTCCAGCTAACTGTTTAGATTTTATTTAAATATTAGTGTGTCAGAGGACTTCAGGGTTTCAGGCCTCCACTAGCACCAGTATAGGGGAAATGGTGCCACATTTCAACCGGCTACAGTGCAAGTGCTGTGTCGCCTCCGAGATTAGTTAGTCCCTTCCAATAAATTGCCACTGACACCATAAAATACCAAATAATTCATTGAGAATATTTCTTTGTATAATGAAATCATATCTAGGTTGAAATTCCATTAATTTAAATAATTGATTCACTGTTAATTCCAAATATGCTGATCACAAAAGTTTCAGTGGACCATAAAATTGAAAAGGGATCATTTGGGTCAAACATGATGTTTAACTTAACAAGAAAAGAATTGTTTAAATTATATTTCTTCTTAGACTAATTTTATTTTCTAAATAACTGGGGAAAAATGAGGCTCATTTTGTTTCCATGATTCTATTCTTTAAACAAGCGTTATGGATTAAAAGTCCTTGTTACTAGCTCTATTTAGAACATAAGTCCTGTTAATAGAGAAACCTTTGGTAGTTCTGGACAGGATGTGAAAGAATGATGATGAAAGTAATTGAAACTTCAAGGAGGGAGAGAGTAAGTAACAATGTAATTACATGAATTGGAATTATTCCAGGTCCCTATAACTAGAAAATGCCAAAATACTACTTAGCAAGATATTTCTATTAAAAAATTATAAAAGTTTCTACAGTTGTGCAGCAGCAAATCTTCAATCTTTAGTATTCACTCTGACTGACCTTCTATTCCCACCTGGGCTAAGTAACTTCCCCCTCCTTCAAAGGAATGCTTTAAACTAGTCTATTCCCGAAAGAGAACAATGCCTTTTCCTGGAAATCTTCAGCCGTTTTCACCACCACATTGACTTTCCTGTTTAGAAACAGATCCCCAGTGAGCACAAATTCCTCCACATTAAAATTCCACCTAATTTCGTTTCCAGTTTTCAAGAAAAATACATACATTCAATATATTTTTACTTATAGTGCTTTTATAGTAAAACTTTATTATACAGTCTAAAGATCTATTGGACCAATTACAATCAACCATTATATGGTAATGTTACAATAGTATTGCAACCTATTATATTATATTAATTACACAAATAACTCTCTACTGGCACAATCTCTTCCTTAATGGATTTTTTACTGCCAGTGTTTACTAAGTTCTAGAAGTTCCAAATCTATTGCAAACTCTAGAGTAAATTACATCCATAATTATGTTTACAGTACAGTATATAAGACTTTTGTGTATAAATACACAATATGTATTGTAACACAGAAAATGCAATTCTTTTATTTTACCCAGTGTTCAGTACTACATGGAAACTGTTGTGGTGGCACAGTGCATATTTCAAATCAGAAAAAAACAGGGTCTTCACTGATATAAATATATTAAAGCAATTGTACTACCTCCATCTTTACTGTTATAAAAGGAATTGTGATGATATAATGAAAATACACAGTTAAGAGATTTGAAATATGAGAAAATACACAGTTAACAGATTTGTAACAGTTAAGAGAAAATACACAGTTAACAGATTTGTAACACGGTGCTTCAGCAAGTATGAAGAAACATAGAACATTTTTGTGTATTCTACTTTATACTCATTCTTCCTGGGAGAGTGACAAAAATTTAATACCAAAAATCAATTTACAGTGATTGAGGTACCTGGGTTGTTTTAGAGAAAAAACAAAGGTAATAAATCACATTTCCCATTTTCCACTAATATCCTTGATTTAACTTTCCAGTTAAAATACAAATATTTGTATTTATACATATTTGTTAACTCTGGTATGGGATTGGGCCTATTTCATTCCAAGCAGTAACAGTTAGGGTGTGTTTTAATCGGGTGTTCTAGAAAACTCATTTAAACAGATTAAAATTCAAATATTCAAAGTTTCAAGGCTGTTGGTCTTCCTGAAAGTCTAGCATGGGATACTTTAAATCACATTTCTTCTAACCCTGAGGAACTACAGTTTTAATAGAAAATATAAAAGATGAAAACTGCTGGTTTTGGCAACATCCACCTTGTGTTTGCAGACATAATTATATATATATATATATTAAAAAAACATAGAAGAAAGTCTCTAATACCTCTGAGAATTATTTCTTGAATTGTCCTCAACTTTTACAGGTTAATCAAATAGAATACATTGTTTAGCCAAAGAAATGTTGAATATTCCAGCCATCTGTAGATTCTAGTGTTAAGGGAAACAAAGAAAAATAGAAAAACATGAGCAGCAGAAAAAAAGAGTTAAGAGTTCTTCTCTTTACTGATGGCCAAGTTTTAATTTTTCAGCCAGGATTTCAATTTGCAAATATGCAACCTCACTAAATTATTCAAATAATGCCTGGTTACTGCTTATTAAAAAAGTGGAATGATGGTTCTGATGAAATAAGAAGGTTGTTTGATGTTGTTAGCAAGAGAGCATTGTCAAGGCTTTCTTAGCATTGGCTTGTATTTAAGACTAATAAGCTGGTTTATACAGTACTTGGTTCATTGGAGATACAGTCCTATTTTGCAACATCATAATAAAGGAAGAGAATGTGAAGAGCAATTTTTTAAAATTTTGTGTGATTGTACTTTGTATAGATAGCCTGGTTACCTCATAGTTATTGCTCATTTTGGTGATCAAATCAGTATTTTTGCATATTAAAACTGGCTGTAGTTTTCCAGGTTCTACAGAAGCTGCTGCATACTGCCCAAAAATTAGACAATTTTTTTCTACAATTTCCTAAAAACAACAAATTCTTTGTTGTTTTTCTTTTGTTATTTGCAATTATTTTGGAATTGCCCTTGTAATACCTTAATTCAGTTCTACTTCTACCGAATGTAGTGCCTTTGCCATTGCACTCAGTGCATCCAATTTTGAAAATTAATGCCCTGAGTTAACTTGGACAAGATCTAAATGTCTGGTTTCAGGAAAGCTAAAATATCTAAATATTTCAATTTGCAGTTAGGAAACTGCTATAGCAGCATGTCTGTGAAATATTGCAGTCAATGCACAGTAAAAGTTCACAGATTTTAATTTTTGGGGGTGGGAAAAAGGAAGAAAAGAATAAATTTTTTTTAAAGGGCAATGAAACATGAACACAAAGTTTATGCTCTCCTTTCACTAAAAATCACAGATATATTGAAGTCTTTTTGTTTCATAAACTGTAATGTAACTTGCTTTTCTCCCAAGCTCTGGCTAGGGCATTGCCATATTTCATCTCTGCTTTTTTGAATGCTTTCCTTCCTCCCGCCAAACCAACTTTTATTTTTTAACAAAAGACACTGGAGCACACTCTGTTGTAGTTCTGTATTAATTCAGCAAAGCCATTTGGATTTTATTGGATTTATTGTAAGTGGTTTTGGGTTTATATTGTTTGTGCTTTAACATGCAAAATCTTCATGTAGGGGATGTTTTTATATGTTCATGTGACTGATTTCTCAATACAGTTTTAAATTTTATGAGTTGTTACAGAACCTTACTTATCCACATCCTGAGAATCTCTCATATAAATACTTTAATAGGTCTGAGTTTTGGTGCCCAATTAAAGATACTCTCAATGGATAAAGAAATTGTCATCAAAATCCATGGATAATGGCTTCTAAATGGGCTGCTGGAAAGACACTTGAACAATTTCACTGGTTTTAAAACATATTCACCACAAATTTTCTAGAAAGTATTCTACACTTTTAGGACAGGAGATATGTACTGCACATTGAAGAAGAAAAACATTTAATAAAATATAAGTAACATTTGATAATCGCTGTGCAAGAATAGGTTGTTGTCTAATGAAGAAAAAAGAATGTAGGATGCTTTGAAAAATGGATGAATAACTAAGTTAATGAAAATAGAGTCTAGGATATCCCTACTTCAGATTACAACCCTTTTCAATGTTTTGCAGAAATAAAGATATCTGTATAGTTAGAATGAGATCTGTTTTCTGACAAAGAGGAGTAATTTTGACTTAAAACCAGACGAGTCTTTGTAGATAAGAAAAGTTTCTCTTCAGCTTAAAAATGGGGAAAGGATTATTTTTCCAAAACTGATGTTTGACTTAGAGGAAAAATGTTAGAAATTTGCTTTTTTACTTATTTGCTGTCAAATGTTCTATGTATTAGCTTGTTTAGCAGAGAGCAGCCATCTGAATGCTTATTCAAGTAATGAAAGGACTTGTCATAACTGTGTTTGTACAGCATTTTTGGAAAAAGATTGACATTACACTGCTCTAAGTTAAATAAACTTCTAGGATTTGTCTCCATATATTACAAAGAGAAATAATTAATGTAAAGGAAGAATTCTTTAAGGATCTTTATATAAAAGTAATGAGAGCAGCCAATAGTTACATGTACGAAGTACAAGAAAGCAAAGAGTATCAAAAGACCTGATCAAAAGCAAATCTGAGTCAGTAGACAGAGAATTATTACCTTCAATAAATCAGAAATATGTCCCTATGTGTATGTAATATAGATATCTTCCTGTTTCAAGCTCATTCAATAAATTGTCTTTATGAAAAGAAATGTAGCATGTGTAATACTGAACATTGTACTAGATGCTCAAGTTTTTCTTGTTATATCAGAAATTTTCAAATACATTTGGAAATCAAATAACATTTTGAAAAAAAAAAAAATTCAAATGTCTTCACAAGTGCATAGGCCTTTATTCAGTGCTATTATTTCACAATTTACTTGTAGTATAATTTCCATTTTCATATTTCTTTCTTTAGAACATTCATTTTTCCAGAGTTCAGGAAATGTACTACCTTGCCTGTACTGCCTTATGTGGTCTTTCTTCCCATTAGGACCTATTTATGTACAGAAAGGTGCCCTATCCCTCTGTTTGTATTCACCTAGAAGACAGGGATATAATTATCATTGGGGCATTTAATTAAAAAGGGATGGCTAAAATGAACAGAATATTTTAAAAACAGTCCTGCTCTGAAGTTTTGACTGTTTACTAAACTTTTTTCCCCCATGGCATTGTCTTTGTTTTCTTCCATCAGACATTGTCTACAGTAAAATCATGGTAGTGATTTTCCTCTGGCAACTTTCAGTCTTTTTATTTGCTAACAGCTATCACTGCTCACATTGTTCAATACTCACTATCTAGTTATTACTATAACAATTATTTCATATTTGTAAATTAAATCTGACTTTCTATTATGTAGCTAATTATGTTTTATTCACTATCCTCTGGAAAAAAAATATTTCTTTTAGTATTAGGTTTTTTGAGTCTTCAATGATATCTAGTGGATCACTTCCGATGACTATTTTTATGAAATTGGGATGTCTTCTCAGGAAACCTCTGTGGTTCTCTAAATGAAGTATATTTACCATTTAAAAAAATTTACTTTGCAAGACCAAATCTTCTAATATCATATATGTGTATTCATTATCCTTGTTACACTCCATGCTGTTTTCTCTCCATTTATTTGTGTGTGTGTATGTGCAACACAGTGGTACTACTTCCAAATAATTTTTATACTCTAAAGAGCACCCATCTGCCTTATATCCTGTAAGAAACTTAACAGTCACATCTTCAAAGATCTCTAATAAATTATTAAAGCAATTATTCATGCAAGTCAATAAACTTTCTTATAAATATGTGTGGCCCACTTGCATTGTAAGTTTGAAGAAGTTGCTTTACAAATAATTTACATATATTCAAATCAGAATAAACAAGAATAAACATTATAAATCGGTTACAATGTTGTATCTGTGCACCAAACCAGGGTTTCCAGCCTCTAACTCCAAATTATTAGTTCTGGTTTTACTAATAATTATATACATAACATAATTTGTCAGAGACCAGTTCAGTTTATCTTACTCGAAAGTACTTTTTAAAAATTAAAGATCGATAGACTCCAATAAGTGGAACATGGTTCACTAAGAATTTTAGGAGGACTCAACAAAGAACTAAAAACATTTTAGCTTATTATCACAACACCTGACATAAACAAGTGCTGTGAGTGTTTATGAACCATATATGGTTTTTTGATGGGTAGCAAAAAATTAAAGAAATACATATAGCTTGCCTAAGAAAAGCTACATAAAACAAATATCAAAGTAGGAACTAGAATTCAGGATTTTGTCAATTTTATTATATTTAGTCCACTAGAGCATAGAACTATTTTAAGTATAATGAGCAGACTTACATTTGGAAGTTACCAAAATAAATTCTCCTTTCTTGTCTAGTGTTTGTTAATATAAATAAGATATTACCTAGGAGCTTATATTCTTCTGTTAAAGACTAGTATTCAGTTACTCAACAATTACTGTGAGATCAGTCACACCTCATGGTTCTCTGAGATCTGTTAGTTCCTTATCAAACTGTGAAACTTTATTCTAGTCTTGAACATTTTCCATTTCTTAGTTCTGATGGCAAATGGTTAATTAATACATCTAGTAATCATCTTTAAAAACAATTTTCTGAAATTATAAATTATAGTGGTTAGTGAAATGGAGACTGATGACTCATCACCTTTTTTTTTTTTTTTTTTTTTTTTTATTCTTAGGATTCTAAAGTTGTCATTTTATTTAGACAAATAATAAGTTCTTTATGTCCAACTGGTCTTAATGGGATTTATGTCTTCTGGAAAAGTGGCCTCATGTATGTGACTTCCAAGTATATGATTTGCAGTCATAGTAAAAACATCTCCATAGTGGAAGATAGATTAAAAGGTTATAAAGAACTGCATTTGCTGGAGTCCTTAACAATATGAAGCCAAAGGAAAAAAAACCAGCTTTTTAAAAAGTCACCACTTTTAGAAAGGCAAATCCTGTCTCATTATGTAACATATTGCATAAAAAAGGATTATGCAAGAGCAATAATCTAATTTGAAAATTCTTTTGGAGTTGAGCATTAAATTTAAAAAACACACCATTTCCTGCAAGAGAGGTACTGATGGTGACATCTACAGATAGCATTGAAACACTGGGTGCTGTTTAATCCTGGAGAACACAGGATGAAAAACCATTCAAGTCAGGTAACTAGCTGACTAAACTCTGCACTTTGAAGTCTATAAAAAGTGTTAAATGTCATACAGACAAGGTCTTTCCATAAATAAGTTAATGAAAGCATTTTTTCTCTGCTTTGTTTAACCCAAAGGTTATAAAGTTTCAGCTGAGCAGTGCAATCCTACTTAAAGGAGAGGTGCTTTGAGCGTCTGCTTGCCTCTCAAGACAAGAAAAACCAGGACACTGTTTCTTTAAGAGTGCTGAGTGTCTTTTTTGGGTCATAGAAAAGACTTTCCCTTTGGAAAATAATGAAGAGAGAGGGAAACACAGCATCTAGTAGAGACAAAGGCAGATTTACGCCTCACCGGCGGCAGCTGGCACCCAGAGCAGCTGCAGGACCCGTTAGCAAGACTATTTTCAGACTTGGCAAGGGATGCAGGGTTATGCCCACCAGGAGTGAATTACAGCCCTGGAGACACTCTTCCTAGTCAGGGGAGGGCCATGAGTGATGCTGAGATAGCTCTGTGGTCTAATCATACCTTGATGAGCTTTCTAGATCGCCCTTCAAGTCAGGGTCCTTGCTTGATTTCAGATTTGAGTCAGGTTCCCCCAGACAGAGACAAAATGAGCAAAAGCCATCTCTGGAGTGCCATGGCTAAACTTAAGCCATGTTTTTGATATAGTAGGTTTTCTCTTTGTTTGGGGTTTTTTTGGTGGTTTGTTGTTTTGGTTGGTTTTTTTTTTTTTCTTTGAACATATTTTTGCATATTTGATATAGGTACGCTACACCCTTCTAGATTTCCTGCTAGAGATAAAATAGAGAGAAAAGTCTGGAAGTGTTGGGTACAGGGCAGAACTCTGTTTCCCTTGTGCTCTTTGGAGTGGATGAAGACAGAGGCTGGGATGATCTCTGTTTCATACTTGGGAGCCCTATGACCTCTGGCTGCTAGAGTACATTACGGTATCCTGATCATTAATTTTAATGACCCACACCATATTGGCTGTGAAGTATGTAGAGTCAGATGCACTATACCCCACTCTCCAAAAATTTTTTCTTCTATTTTTAAAAATTTTTAAATAGGAGACATTCAGACAGGTAATTCAAATCTCCCTCCCTTGTCCAGATCCAGTCTAGGCAGAATTTAAACAAATTAATTGGCAGAAAAAATTGACACATACGTAGAGGGGGCGTGTATCACATGATTTGGATGGATATTATGAAGTTGTGTTTTCCTGAGGTGCTCACAAAAGCCTCCCTGACTTTCTCTCAGTTTCAAATCCCTCTAAACTGCTGTGCAGGATTATAGCTGTTTGATCAGTCTCCCAAGCTTTCTCTTCTAGCTTGTGGCCAGGTCCATCCTGAGTTATACCTGTGTGTATTTTAACTGGCTCACAGGAATTGTAATAAGGCCTTTGAAGGCTGTGTGCAAACCTTTAAATAAATTTATATATAGAGCATTTTGATAGAAACACACCAAATAATGTTTCCAATCATTATATGTTGGAATAATGTTTCAACCATTGATCATGCTATTATATGAAATAGACCTCTTTAACAAGAAACAAGGCTGAAAGTACCAGAAACTACAGAGAAATAGCCACTAAGCAGAAGTATGTGTTTCCAATTAGTACTTTACTACCTTTCAAAATGGATGTGCAGTGCTTACTAATTTTCTGGCATTCTTCTTTCTAAGAGATAATATCAGTGTTCACTGCTCTTAGAATTTTGCTAGGTTAGATGAAAATCTTTAATCAGAGACATATAAGTTACAGCATCATGTACAGAGAAACACTAACATTACTGATTTTGTACTTTACATTATTCACTGCAATTCATTTGAAGGTCTGTTGTACCTTGCCTGACTGTGGAAGGCCTGATAAGACAGGCCAATATAAAAATATATGTTGGCAGAAATCTGCATGGCTTAAAGGCTTTATCACATGAGTTACAGAGCCAACTAGACAACTTGATGGTATTTCCAGCTACTTTGGACCTCTCCACATGACCCACATGCAACTAGCAATAACCCTCTTTCAGCAAAACACATTCACTCAGAATCTATGTACTTCCATAGAGAAATCTAAACATACATGAACAGTTGTGTGTTTATAAAAGTAGTGATTTCCTGCCCATCAAGTCATTCTATGGAAGAATTCTTAATTAGAAAACATTTAATTTATTATACGGAAAGCATTTCCTTGTTTTCTACAACATTTATTGTAGGAAAATATATGCAGAAAGCCCTGATGTTTATCTTTTATTTGAGAATACTATATGGATGTTCATGGAGAAAAAAATCCTCATCACTTACCTACTTTTTATTATAAAGCTAGATAACCAATCAAATACTATGTTTTTTTTCTGGGATTTATATTGATTCACCCTGCTGTGAATACAAATTATAGGATATGACATCAAGATAATAAGACAAAAATAGAATAAAAAAAGGGGGAAAATTTCTTTGTTTGCAAATCTGGAGCATTAATTGTGTTCCTGTGAGGCAATCTGGATAAAGCTTCTGCTAAGCAAATTAGATATAAACTGAAGGTGAGGGCAAAAGGGTCGCCACAGCAAGGGAGCATCGAGTGACAGGCACTGGGACCTCCGATGCATGGCTTGTAGAGCAGATGTTCACAAGGATGCAGTGATTATTGAACTGGTAATAAAAAAGCATCAGCTTACAGGCAGCCACGATGGATGCTGGTAATTATAAAGCATCCCCTGGGAGGAAAATGACACAAGTCAGCCGCATCTCTGCAATCACAGGGGCATAATTAAAGCTCTAGTAACAGTTGTTAATAGGGTGCAAATAAAACAGGGGGAAAATTTGAACACAGTCTTTTTCTTTTTTTAAAGAGGCGGCAAAGGACAATGTAATTACAGAGACTGCATGATTTTTAATTTCATAATACAGTAAAACAAAAACCTTTAATGTATTTTATACACGCATATACACACCATATCAAACAAAGCAAAAGTGATGTAGACTTTGACCCTGTGGCATGATGGGGAGAACAGATTTTTTAACCAGAATGTTTATATTTTAATTTTCAAAATTGGAAAAGCACAAATATGTAAAGAAAATGTCATATGTATAAATATTTGGCCATTTCATCCTCACAGGAGAGGTACAATGACAGCATATATGTTTAGCTACTCCTATTGCATTATTGTAGACACAATAATATTAAGATACTAGCAGAGCAGGTCATATAGTCTTTTATTAGACCCACTGGAAAAAGCAGACAAATTCCCAATTTTTATACTGTTTAGGTATTTTTCAGATATTTAAAACATACTTTTGGCATCCAAAAGTATAACTGATATGTTCTGTTGGGTTTAATGATCCATGAATACTCTATGCATTTCACATCAAGCACACTTAGGGCTCAGACATCAATTTCAGTCGAAATCCTTATGAAGTGTTAGCTACATAAAAAATGTAAAGTCTATCCTTCATGTACAATAAAGACCAGTCAATCATACTTTGGCAGAGAGTGATAAAAAGTGTCTTTGGTCTAAATATTTCAAAATTCCAGTGTTGTTATCTAACACCATAATTAGTCAAAATACCATATAGCTGTATTTCTCAGAAATTGCTGAGTCTGCAAGTTTCAGGAGTCTCTCTAACCCATTTTTTTTGAGTGGCTTTGAAACTTTGTTTTCACACATCTGATGTCTTTAGTGTCATACCAGTTTTTCAGAGTTTATTCAAGAAACAGATTCTTCTCAAGAAGTCTGGTATTATAAGACTTTAGTACAACACTTGATTACCTTTCTTATTGTCATTTGCAACTTTCTTTCTTTCACTCTTCTTTGTGATGTTTCCCAGCAGACAATATTGCAGAGCTCTTGCATTTTTTCTAACAGACAACATAGAGCACTACATTTTGGTATCTTTTTCCAGCTCTATTAATTGGGTTATATTCAAGGGCTTTCAATTTTCTTTTCCTGCTTCCATCAGAAAGATACACTGATGAGGACTAGTGAGATCTATATATGGCAATAGCCCAATTTATTTGTTAAAAATGCACAGAAAGTTGGTTTTTGTGAACACAACGTAAATAAGCACTAAGAAAAATTGTTGTTATTCTGAACCTTCTTTTATACCAAGAACAAGCTTGCCTGAAGGGAACTATCCTTTTCTCTGTTTTTTTATGGAGACCCACTCTGTACTTTGTACTCTTGCAATGTCAACTTTCTTTTTTTTCACTGTTCCTTAAAAACACATGTACCTACAATGGAAACCCCAGTCTTAACCTATCCCTTGAACTTTAATCAGTGAATCATTTAATTCATTACTACCAAAAGATCTGACATATTGGTTGATAATTGAAGATTGTTTTTTCAATCATTAAACAGGAAAGAATTTAACTTTTTCTTATTAAGAGTAAATGAAGGGATTTCAGCCAGAACTGTGATTGATGTCTGCCATTAGTATCTGCAGCATATCAGTATTAAGATAGCATTAGAAATCATTGATAACCACCAATATATTCTATTGAACAAACAGCCAATACTAATTGCAGGAGACAACTAACAGGTTTAATGTAAAATACTCACGCAGTGTTTAATGAAGGAAACCTGAAGAGAATTCAATCAGATGTCAAGTGTTGTGCATGAAATTAAAAAAGAAAATTAATCTACACAGAAGAAAAGATAAATTCACAACTATTTTGCTAAGATGTTACTATTTTAATTAACAAAATGTTAAAAATTATTATATTAA
This sequence comes from Vidua chalybeata, assembly GCF_026979565.1. Classification (NCBI taxonomy): domain Eukaryota; kingdom Metazoa; phylum Chordata; class Aves; order Passeriformes; family Viduidae; genus Vidua; species Vidua chalybeata. The sequence goes on from NC_071535.1 coordinate 29,877,312, forward strand.
TCATATTCCAATGAACGACTGAGAAAACTTCAGAAAAATAACGTAATTAACGACTCATAATTTCCCATTGTGCTGCGTTTTGCTGTGGTAGAGTTAACTTTCTTTACAGTAGCTACCATGGGCTGTGTTTTCCATTTGTGTTGGAAATGGTGCTGCTAATACCGGGATGTTTTTGTTACTGCTGAGCAGGGCTAGCACAGAGCCAAAGGCTTTCCTGCTTCTCACTCCACCAGCCAGAAGGCTGGGAATGCACAAGAAATTGGGATGAGACACAGCCAGGCCAGCTGACCCCAGCTTATCACAGGGATATTCCAGATCATATGGCATCATTCTCAAGGTGTAAAGCTGGGGGAAGATGGAGGAAGGGGGAGGTGTTCCGAGCTGTGTTGTTTGTCATCCTGCCCTTCTATTTGTTACATGTTAAAGAGGCAAAAACTTAATTTGTAATTCTTTGCCAATTCAAAACAACACAGCTAAACTTCTGATAGCATTAGCTGGAAAAATATTTTATAATAAGATATTATTGTTAATGTGTGAAAATAGAATAACCTGTCTCAAATTCCAAATCAATTTTCAAAATTATAAATAGTTTCTGTGGGAAGGTTATATAGCCACAAAGCCTCAAATTTGAAAATAGTAAATACAAGCAACAACTGTGTAAAGAAAGACTAAAGATTTGTATATTCTATATATTTACCACACATGCAGAATACAGAATTGATTACATTGTGAATCAGTCTAACTATAATAAAGTACGTCCTAGATAATTCTTGCCTGTCATCTTCTCTTTGTGGAAGAAATGCCCACATTCCATCACTGCATCTGACATGATACATAAGCCCCACTGTTTAAAAATGCTCCTCAGTTGGTTATGAGCATGTTCAGTCCTACTCCAATAGTTCAACTGTGGGACATAACTGAGAACATGTTTACTGCTGTACACATAGGTAGCAACCATTTCTTTAACTTCAGTGGTTTCACCAGTGTGAAATTGGTCTTGATGACATCAAATTGAGGCCTGATGTTGATAGTACAGCAAAGCTGAAATGTCATGAACTCTAAGGGGTTTTCAGTATGATTATTTTCAGGTATGATTGGACATTAATAAGGTCACATCCCTGTAGTCTGAATATCTGCAAAGAGCAGAATCGTCCACTTCTAGAAAACTGTGCAATCACTAACAGTGAAATAATGGATTCTCTATGGAGATTCAATGGAAATTCAATGACTTTAGAAAGTCTCCCATAAAGAATATTACCTCCAGACACAGAGAAAATTTTGTTTGCCCTACTCTCAGATGAAAGAAAAACACCTCAACAGGAACTAGATATATGCCTTACACATAAACAGACAAAATTTGTACCACTGATTTCACAAATAGCTCAAGGTGCAGCAGTGTTAATCATACACTTTATGCATTTGAGCTGCAAACAGAGTAATGTTTTTCATCATGTGTTTTAAAGTCTTTTAACACTGTTGTGGTTTAGGAATGGTACTCCTCAATTCAGTTTTTAGGGTCTTCTCTTCCATAATTTGTGTTGTATTTCCACAGAGACCACCTGCCCAAGGGATGTTTACCTCCTATTGCCTACTTAAGCAGTAATCTGTCCTGTTTAGGGATAGCTGATGACTCTGCACACAAGTCTGCATTGTGCTGCTGACTGCAGTTAAATCTGGGCTCTGTCATAATTGGCCATGTGTTTAAGTATTTATTGATAGTCATTAATTTTTTACACCATTTGCTTATATTTTCAGCAGAAAAATGCACATCTATATTTATGCTAACATAATTCCACTTGCATTCAGCTCTTTATGATATCTTTACTTTCAAATTAGCTATCAGTTATTTGAGTAATGTTATGATATCTGTTAGTTCATTTGCTAGCTAGCCAAATTCCTATTTAGTTACATTTTTATTAGTAGTTCTGTCAATAGCCTCACCTGGTATCTGCTATCTTCATAGAAAAAAATATGCCTTTTCCACTTCAAAAAGTGCCTTTCCAACAAGTCCTTCTTTTGTAGAATCTATATCTTATTGAGTTTTTTGTTGATTTGTTTTTTGGTAATATCCTATATTTTTTCATTCTTTAGCTGGAATTTCTATCAATAATCTATTATTAAGTTGTTTTGCCCCACAAGTGCTTTCCTCGTCTCCAAGTGCTTTGAGGCAATACTTCTAATAGTAAATGTTGCAGTTGTCACCTACAGTTCTGGAGTTTGGTTTCCTTTAAGATAAGAGAGCACATTTGGTTTCGTTTTAGCACAGACTTTTGTGACAAATTTGTGTATCATTTATAAGTAATAATGTACTGATAAGAAAATGTTTCTGTTGTTAACTGAAAAATGTAAAACTATAACAGAATGTTTCCCCTTAATAGTTAATAACAGCTATCATCACTAATTTGTCTTACAATACTACTTTTCTTAGTATTGGTGAGTTCACAGTAAGTTCAAAAAATGTGGAGTACAGGTTAGTGAACATTATAACACATTGAAAAAAGCTTATTTTATGTTTCTGCAACTTCATTTTAGTATTGTATGTCTTTTGAAATGTTCTATGGCAGCTGGATTAAAAAACATTTGATTTTAACTACCACCAGTGAAGCAGCAGTACTCTTCTGGCCCTGTAGCTTGTTGAATAGCAGAGAGTGTTTGGATGATGATTGGATTGTGATGATTGGATGATGATTCTAGGCATTATACACTGAGGAACATCTATATTTTTAAAATATTCCAGCTGCTACTAGTTGAGTAAAACTATTTTCTAATGAACTGGAAAACTAGGGCAAATTTGATTTCCAGAATTCCTTTTAACTAGAAATGATTGTAATTTTCAGGACTGCCTGTCAAAAAGCTTACTGGATATCCTCAATCAGTTTAAAGGGTAGCAATAATCTTTCTGGCATAATCTGCATGAATCTTATTGTTTTGCCAAGTCCTTAGTCACAGCAGAAGCCTTTTACAAATCCTACTACATAAGAATTCTTGATGTAATTTTTCCAATTTAAAAACATCAAATTATCTCCAATTTGTTTCAGTGTATTTCCCCTCTTGTGAATGGTTCTGTGCTTTAGATATAGCTTCATTCTTCTGTGTTAACCCACAGCAGGAGGGCAGATGTCACAGGATGACTTTACTACCTGTACTTTCTCCTCTCTGATAGAACTAGTTCACATGCCAGTTTTAAATATCCTCCCCAAAATGTGTAATGGCCACCACCCACTGAGATCTAAGTCAGCCCTGGTTCAATTGGAGCTTGGCCAAAACTGTGCTGCTGTGATGCAGAGCCTGTCACACTGCTTCTCCCTCTGATGTGGAAATGGAACTAACAGTCAGCAAATCTCTTTAATTTGAGTCTCTTAGTTGAGAAATATCAGTAGGAATCTTTACTTAAAATACCAACAGCCAGTAATAATGGGAAAAAGCCCCTTTCTAGTTCTCTGTCTAATCTTTGTTTAAACTTCCAAAGGTGTGCAAAACGAGGCTACAGAACTGTTGGTTTGCACAGGAAGAAAATGCATCACTCATTGATCATTTTTGATGTACAAACATCTCCTTAAGTAACTTCTCTGACTCCTCAAGCCTCCAATGTATTAATCTGTATTTTTGTAGCACTTACCTCTCTAGTTTTGCAAATGGCAAAAATATTTCTAATATTTATGCTAATCTGTTTCTAAATCTAATATTATGACTCTTAGAATTCTTTAGATTTAACCAGATGTAGAATGTTCTTACTTCATATTGTGTTGTAAGAAAACTGCACATTGCATTTATGTACAGTCATAAATGTGTATATTTATGATACATTACATAGGGGTAAAATTTGGACATGATCTTATAGAGATATAACACACTTCAAAATTTTCAGTGAACCTGAAATAAAAAATAAGGTGAGGTGTGATGAATAGTGGATGAAGAGACAAAGGGATAGATTAGGTGAGAGTTAGCAAGTTGGCAGTTGCAGTGTTATTACTGCTCATTTGCAGGTGTGGTGGTACAGAGAATATGTGAGGAGTACTGATGGATGGAAACAGAAAACTGATTCATCCGGTTTCTTTCTTACCATAATTCCCTCAAAAGCTACTTCTCTACTTTCTAGTGGAAGCATGTGTGAAAGAAAACAGCAACAGAGCCTACTTTCTATCACATAAAAGAAATAAAAATCTTGTTTGCAGTAGTGGCTTGAAACCGACAGCTTGCCAGGGCTGACATGGTGACTGATGCAACTCTTTGGACATCCCTCATTTCAGCTAGACCAGCAGGGCTGTATGTAAGTGCACAGGGCAGAGCACAGTGATGTCCAGATGTGTTGAGCTGCTTCAGATACACAGATGTATGTAGGCAGATGACCATGATGTGAAGGCATAACTGGAGAGCAACAGAGTCCATTTACTTTAGGGCTTTTCTTGCTCTAAGGCAGAGTCCCAGAAGAAGTAGCACTTGGGAATGCCTGTCATACTTTCAGAAGTCAACATGTACTCCTGAGAGAGTATTCCCCATCTGCTCTAGGGCAGATTTTAAACAAGAGCTGCAGAGACCTTAAGAGTACATTTTGAAGTTACCCTGCAGTACTTGCTGTAATCACTGCTTCTATCTGGCAGCTCTTATTGTGATCAGCTCTTTAACCCAGTTTCCTGGGAAATAAGACTCTCTGGTTAAATGGCTCTGTGATACATCCATACTGGAGAAACTATTAATAAAGCATAGATGTTCCTGAGATGGTATGTGGGCAGTTCATGCCATTGCTATAATCAAAGACATGATTCCACAGTCACCTTACACTGACAGAAAATGACTTTGATATTGTGTGCCCTAAGGGGGAGGAAAAAAAAAAAGCTAAATATTCAGGATCCAATACTTGCTACTATGAAGGATAAAGTGCTTTCTGAGTCAATAGGAAACCAACCAGGAAACCAACCAGCAGATTACTAAAAGAAAACTTAATTTCACCCATCACTTTGCTCCTGACTGGTCATATCATAAAACCATATGTAAGGCTTCACTTCAGTCATGCACAAAACAGAGATATTAATAGAGCACATGGTTGGTTTTCTTTTTACATCAGTCATTGGAGTGAAAAAATAAAATAAGCTTTTACAACCATTAACTTCTCTGTCATTTTCCTGATGAATAGGAATTCTCCAGATTAATTTCATTCAAAACTGACAATGTTTCATTTAATTTTGTATATTTTTCTTTAAATTCCAAATTTTTGAAAATGGTTTCACAATGCACAATTTCCCATAGACATTCAGTTTCCAGCATGTGTAGTTGAATCCACAAACTCTGTCAGTCTACCTTTTTGGTGAATAAATTATTTGACTGAAAAGCTTTGAAAAGCTCTAATGATCATCTTTGTCCTTCTCACAGAATTCTGGGGAGTTTGATTATGAATTTATCTTGAGATAAGTTTATGAACACATCTTGAGAATATCTTGTTTCAGTTTCTATATGAATGTAAGGATTTTTTAATATGCAGGTTGTGACAAAATCTCTTATATTCCTGAAATTTTACAATAGTCTGCCTCAGAGCATGAACTTTTCATGCTGTAATTTAGTTATGCCAAATGGGAATACTCTATGGAAAGTCTTTTTTTAATCCAAAGATTTTAACAAAGCCAGTTTGCATAGTAAAAAGATGGGTCTTGTTACTCAAGAACAGAATTGCATGGATGTTGCTTTAAGGTGGCTCATCACAATGCTTCAGATATATTAATCTTTTCAAGGGAAAACTCAAGGCAAATTTTGAAATTATATGTCTGTAGACATATAATTTATGTATCTGTAGACAAAATTTTTTTTGTAGTGATTTCCACCAGAACTTTCTCATACACCATTTTTTAAATGATTTTGTGTTGTTTTTACTGAGCATTTACTGTCAAAAACCAGCTTTCATCACCAGACTGGGGCCTTCTGTTCAGCATTTTTAGAGCAGTCAGGGGTGAGTGTATGAGACTCCCATGCCTGCATTAATAAATTGGCATTTGCCTCTGCTCTACTATCCCTTGCTCCCTCTGCAGCAGCAGATCACATACTGATAGTAAATCATCTCCAGTATGTTTTCCTAATTTTAGTTTTGGGCTAATCTATCTAATAGTAAAAAACATCTGGTCTAGTTTTGCTTTAATTCTGATCTATATAGCAGGAATCTGATCACCAAGGGACCAGTGGAGTCACACCAGGTCAAGTTCTTTACCTGCACGGAGTTAAAGTGGAATCTATATGAATAATAAGGTACTGCTTTATATTATGTTATGTCATTTTTATAGGAGTAACACCAATAATAAAACTTTGATATTACAGCAGATTTAGGCAATAAATTACAGACAAGTAAAGAAATCCAGACTATGATACAGTCAAGATACAAGAAAGCTGAGCAGAATAATTTTGGTGCGAAATTGGCTAGTCCCTCGTATGAATTTGGCAGAGTTTATGTTATAAATAAGATATTATTTTTAAAAAGTAATCCTTGTAAGAATTTTACTTGGTAGACTCCTGGTAAACCATGCATCATGAGCATCCATGCAACTACCATGAAAATTGAGGAAAAAAGTTACAACATTTATCATAGGAAGTTGCTTTTCATTCGGTATTTAATCTGCTTAGATAACAATATGTAAAAATCAGCTCTGGTCTCATGAAAAAAAAAGAAGAAAATTGAAAGAAATTCTTCACTGAATGTTTTAATTTCTGCTCTCCCTTGAATTTTACAGTACTTCCACATATTTTTGGAAGTATATTTGAATGTTTTCAACTTGTTAGAAACTATATTTTTAAATTTTGTGTCTCTTTTTATGCTGTCAAAATAGCATACTACTTTGTTTCCTGTGTTTTATAAATCTGAGAGAATCTCAGGGTCATCCTGAGGCAACATGAGAGAATATAAAAAAATTTTTATAGCCTGGGGGTAAAAAAAAGCCTTTCCCAAATCAACAGTATGTTAGGGGATTTCTGCTCCCTAAAGTAACATTACTGCTTATGCACTCCTGGCTAAAAGTTCTTTTTTACTTGGCTTTAGGAAGAGTGCATAAACAGCAACATTGCTTTAGTCAGAAGGAATTAATTATTGAAATCAATTATTGTTTCTATCAGACTACTGTAATCAGTCCACAATGACTTGATGTTAAAAAATAGTTTTCTTGCTTGCTGTTTTTGTGAAGGTCAAATCAAATAAATCAAAAAAAAAAAAAGCAGATTTCTGGCATAAGACTTCCACTTCTTTTATCCCCACAGATTTTTTTTGGCTTTTACTTTGCATACTGCTGTGTTGGCAGGGAGTGATAGTCACACTGGTAGTAGATAGAAAACATGTATTGTTTTGGTCAGCTACAATATAGAATACAGTCTGTTTTTATCATACAAAACCTTATGAAATCAGATTTGTTTCTACATAGCATTTTTTCAGTATTCAAAGGCTTGAAATCTGCAATAAAATGCTCCACAGAGCTGCAGTTGGGGTTACATGCAAACACAGGGAGAGAGCAGGGCAGGCATCTAACATCTGATTTATACCAGACCAGAATCTGGCCCTTTGTTTTTTACTAAGGTCATTGTTTTTCACCAAGGTCATTGTTTTTCTTTCTTTGTTGGGATTAAAGGTATATCTATCTTATTTCTCTTGCCATAGAAACCCTTTGAGTGCAAGAGAAAATTCTTTTTCCAGCTGTATTTTCTAACATATTCATGGCCACTGGGAAGACTATAAAACACCCATGATTTTCAAATTTTTTCTTTAATGTAGGTTAAACTACTATCTGCTTTGTTACCATCTTGCTTAATTTTTAGTTCCCTAGAGTCTATGCCTTTCTGATGTTATACTTTGGGCCTTACACAAAACTTTTTCTAAATATCTAACTTTTTCTGGAAAAGGTGACTCTACATTTAGAGGTTGCTCCCAGAATGGGTATTTCCTGACACCTGAACATTAACTGTCTGTGAGCAATACATGGCTTCTTCTGCAATGTGTCATAGAGGGCAACAGCCAGAACTTCCTGCAATTACCAAAATACCTCTGTGAGCAATATTGGTTCAGGGTTTTCAGATCCCGCCAGAACTTGAACTTGCCACAGAGGACAAGAGGTAACAGCACACATGCTGCCTTCTTGTAAAATTCAGGAGGAGCTCTGACCTCTCCTAACTGCAGGATGCTGTGTGCTGATTTAAGTGCTTTGGCTTCACTAAACTTGGTGCTGGAGGAAACACACAAACATACATACATGCTGACAACAATATGTATTTTTGTAATTATTGACAAAAGGTGCTATTCAGTTTAATATTATGGCCTGATGGGTTAAGGATTCTGAAATCTCTGAATTAACCACTTCTATTTTGAGTAGCCAAATACATAAAATTTATATTTATGTATAGCTACCTTAATATACTTATCAATGTGTTGATATGATATAGTAATTGTGGATCATATACTTTGATACTTCAAATTAGCATAACTCCACTGGAGCCAGTGGTTCTATGTTTATTATGACTACAATTACAACAGAAGATACAGTTCTCTGTACCTTAAATTGCAACTTTGACAGCTGTTATCATATATCTGCTTCTTATTTGATAGATTACTTAAAGCTTTCCTCAGCTGGCTGCACCACTGCTGCCTGCTAGGCGTGCTGACAGTGCTGACTCTAACAGACATCATACATCACATTCTTCTGCTCTTGGCCTACCACAAGTGATTTACTGTGTGGAAGCAAAGATTCTGCTCACACCCTTACAAAACAGGTTCAGTGTTGCTTGAGAATGCCAACTGTATAAAACAACATCTTAGTATTATTCTGTGGGGCTCCTGAATCTGATGGAAGAGCAACTTCTGCTTCACTCTATAGGAGCTAGTGGCAGACTGAGAATGTTTCCCACATCAATATAAAGTTGCATTTTAGACGCTCCCTAAATTGTGTGATGCTTTCCTGGAGATACTGTTGTTATTAACATTTCTAAGCTGAAACCAGAGCTCTCTATGTTCTTAAGTCATGATGTTTTATTCTATAAGCCTTACTGCAGCTGATAAAACTTGGAGACATTTCTATTTCTATTTACAGAAAATTCAATAGATAACAAAAACTTGTTTAACTGCAAAAGGTGAATTTGTCTTCTTCAGCTGATAGGAACGTATATTGGTTTTCTGGTCAGAGATTCTGTCAAAGAATACTGGTTCTCAAATTGATGGTCATTTTTTGCTTGATGCAGTGCATGAAATATGTTATTCATTTTATAATACAAGAGTTAGTTTAAAAATTCAGGATTGACTGAGTTCTCCTGAGTGAAAAGCTGTCACATTCATGTATTCTCGAATAGTCTTACATATTCAGTTTTAGTAAAGAAAACTGCATATACTTATTCTGACTTTATGGACGTATGGACTTAATTCTCTGGTGTGGCCTGCTGGTACTAGTAAGGGACAGAATTTTGGTCAACCCTCTACAAACATACAAATTATTGAGAACTCAAAAATATTGTACATGGAATACTTGAAAGGATGCAGAAAATATTATTTTCAGGTTTTTACATGTAGCCCTTTGTAACATAATATATAATATATGTAACATAATATATAATATATGGAAAATATAATGAAATTAAATCAATGACAAAATATCCGTGGCCCCTTCTAAAGAAATACAAATTCCAGAAGATCTTCACTATACTTTGAGTTAACAGGAAAGTGATCTAAACAGCACTGATAAGAAGGAAGGTGAGAAATAAAAAAAGGGCACTATTCATTTCATCTGTTTCTAATAATCTTCATTTACTTACCTTTCTTGGCTGCATTTTTCCTGCCTACTTTCCTTTTATCTGCTTTGTATTTTTTTTTTAATTTGCTTAGTCAAAAGTGAAAGGGAAGAATTTCTAGGACCATATTAGAAAGACTTCAGTAACTCTAGGTGAAAATTCATTTCATTATGATTTCCATTTTATAATTAATTTCATTAAACCTAAAATATAAAAGTCTATAAAAAATCTCAAATTTTATTTTTTTCTTACTTACCCCTTTAACTCTTTTTTAAAAAATTAATTTATGAGATCTTAATGAAGACTTCCATATTTTTGATGACTCTTGTGATTTTACCTTCCAATAAATAAAAAGAAATAATAATGATGCTTAAAAAGTTTTACCTGGGAGTACATTCCCATCCAGAGAGCCCTGCATTCTATCTGGAAGGAGAGAGTTTAAATGCAAGGTCATTTTTTATTCTTCATATCATCACTGTTTTGATTTTAGTGTATTAATGGTCTTTGCCATTTCTGAAGTAACCAATCTCTTAAATCAATAAGCATGCTCAGCTGCTTGCCATTAAAATCAATCAGTGCTACCCTTCTGTCTGATGTCATACTCAGCTGTAAATATTAAGTAAGCTGTCACCTGGTTTTTCATTGTGTTTCACCTTTCAGAAGATAGATTTCTTCTCTAACAGTTATATGTAGAAGTCTTCTTAATTATCTCTGATATTTCCCTGTGGAATCAGGATCTCTTTAGGAACTGAAATGACTGTCCACTGTACTGAAAGGCATAATATAAGATAAATGGTTTGCAATTACTGATGTTTTAAAAATTAACATAACGGAAAAAAATTGTGACATTGTGAATAAAGACTGGAGACATACATTTGGATATTACTACACTTTGTTTAGATATTAACCAGTAGAATAACCTTCTATCTCCATGATCAAGTTTGGAAAATATTCAAGTCAGTTATACCTAGATATGACTTTTTGTACTGCGATTCAATTTGGAAAAATCTCATAAATGTACTTTCATGATCATCTGATTATTGAGTACATGAGACAAATGAGAGAAATTTATTTCATGATAAATGCAGAGAAATTAAAATTATTTCAGAGGAATTGATTTTCAACTCTAATGCCCAGAGGAGCTCTTTATTGCTTATACAAAGAAGAAAAGAACAAAGATATTAAAATTAGCACGTGTGGGACTTAATCCACTCACTTTGACAAAGGGAAATGCAAATTATAAATGAGATAAAATAGACATATAAAAGCATGCTTTTCTTGAAGCCAGTAGAAAGTGATAGAGCTATTACTCTTGCTGCGGCTGGCGTAGTGGGTGGGATGATTTGGATTTCAATGGGGCAAAACCTTGTGAAGAGAGAGATCCATGCTTAGTCTTTCCCAGGTTGCATTAACCAACTTTGGGATCAATGGGATTATGCAGAATTCCTGCTTTATCTTGTGTCTAGGTAGTCTTTTTTCCACAATGTTCCTCTGCTGGACTAAATCAGACACAGTTCTTCCGACTGAAGTTACACTGTTTTGAATACATTCATACTTAAGTATGATTTGCTGCACATTTGCATTTCAGGTTTGAGTCCTCTGGCCAAACATTCATTTTAAGGACTATATATTCTGTGTGAAGTCTTTTTTATAGGATTCTTATAACTTTCAGTTGCAGCAAACTTGAGATTCAAATAAGATGTCAGAAAAAAATAAGACGTCCTAATTAGCAAAAAAAAAAGTTAATCCATTTGTTTTCTGCATCTCAATAATATGAGATGATCTCAAATAGATGAATTTAAATGACATATACTTGAATTTCATTTAACACTTTGGGGTAGTAGACTGATATTTCTACACAGAAATCTCAAGCTCCAAAATACTTGACTATCTTTACAGACTGTTTTCAAAACCTCTCTACCATGATCATTATGGAATCATAGAATGGTTTGTGTTGAAAAGAGCCTCAAAGACCATCTTGCTCCAACCCCCCTGCCATGGGCAGGGCCACTTTCCACTAGAGTAGGTTACTCAAAGCCCCATCCGACGTGGCTGTGAACACAATCACAAATGGGGCATTCACCACTTCTCTGGGTGACCTGTTCCAGTGCTTCACCACACTCATCATGAAATCTAAATGTAAACCCACTCTTTTTCAGTTTAAGGCTGCTAGTTCTTGTCTTATCACTCCATGCCTTTGAAAAAGTCCCTCTCCAGCCCTCTTGCACCCCCCTTTAAATACTGAAAGGCTGCTATAAGGTCTCTGCAACATCCTCTTCTCTAGGCTGAACAACCCCAACTCTGATCATCTCTGTACTATATTTCGGGCATTTCAGTTATCTCTGAAATGAAGTATCATTCAAAAAGTGGCTCACTTATAGCTCAGAACTGGAAATAAGTTACCTGTCTGACTGAACTTTATTGACATCTTATAGCACCTGAATGCAAATGTCCAGCTGGAATTCATCTACAGGGAATCTTGATGAAATTCCCATGGGAATTTTTCACTAATTGCCATGGGGATTTTTTACTAATGCAGATGAACTGAAATTTCTGAAAAGCACAGCACCCTATTGTACTTAACTAGATGGCTGATACAGTACAGACTTTATGAAAGTAGTGACTTAAAACCAAATTTCTAAAACGTCTGGGAAAAAAAGCTGAGTGCTCATTCTATTGGGTTGTGAATTAACTGAAAATTTGAATGGGAAGGAGTTAGAGTTGTCACTTAGCTATAACATTTATGTTCTCTCTGCTTGATGTTTCATTTTGGAATCTTCTAAATATACCAATGGCAGAAATACAGTCCAAAACTTATACATTGCTAATGTATTTTTACACTGCTAAGTAGTAGATGATTTCTGTCTTTCTTTGAAGCTCATAGGAAATGGTTCCCTGATGTCAGAGAAGTTATTCAGGAGATTTTAGCCTGTTTCTTCAATTATATGTTCTTGCAGAGACTGTAGAACCTTCCATACTCTAAAGACAGGAATGCTTAATTTCTTGTCTTAGCAGATACTTTTGATGGTGAAAACATATTCTCTAGATACCTGACAAGGCTTCTCATTTTACTTCACCTTTCTGTTGCTCTAAAAGCTAATCCTGACTAGCTTTTTGCCTTGCCCTTTCCCTTTACTCTGATTTTCCCAAGAGGATTTCTTTTTTTTTTCCCAGCTAATTAAAATGAAACAAAAACTGAATTGTCTTTCTGAAATGACCCTGTGATTTATTAATATCTTCAACTGGAGCTTACTAAGCAATTCTATGTCAAACAGAAGTGCTTGCATGCAAAGAGATTGCTGTTTCTAGGGAACCTTTAGGTAGATAAGACATCTTCCTTGAATTGTTTCTCTTCAGAGACTAAAGTACATGAAGAAATTCATTGCTTAGGTTATATGGTGGGTCATATTAATGGCTCAATTTCAATCAAATCACCCCATAGACTATAACAAATTCCATTTCAGATGTAATTTTAAAAATTATTTATCATTGAGCCATCTTTAAGTTAGGTTACCACTTGCTCAAAAGCTCAATTCAATACACTGTAATACAGTTTACTCTATTAATTTCATCAACAGAGATTATCCTTCATGAAAAATGGGTACTTTTCTCTCAAAGCATCACATGTAGAATCATGACAAGCCCCTCAAGTCCTGAGTGAGTTTGCTTCCAAGCAAAGCTAACATGTGTAAGAAATGCAATACCAGCAATTTTTATTATTAACCACACAGCTTTAAAGAATAAATTTATAGGATTTAAAGGTATATGACATATTTTTTGAATTTCATATTTTTCACTTTTTTTTGTTAATCTTGTTTATTATGCAGGTTGTAATAGTTTTGCTTTTTCAGCTTTTTCAATCACAATAGGTAATCTGTTTTGTTCTAGAGTTTAATTTTCTCTGGTCTTCATGAATAGTTTAAACTGCTTCAAGTTTTTATTCAGTTTTATAGTCTTTGGGGCTGTTTTATTTAGTTGGTTTGGGTTTTTTTACTAATGTGTCCTTTCTCAGTTGATTTGATTCCCTTTCAACTAATTTATTAATTTTTTATTAAATATTTTCTTTCTAAAGAGAACAATTGCTTTGAAGGCATCACAACTCATTAACAGTGAGTTGCCCCACATTATTAAAATCAATTTGGAGTCCTTATTATAGTAATTTTGACTAATTTTGACTACTTAGGCATAATTTAACTTCAGAAATGAGAAAGAAATCTGTGTTCTTTCTTTTCCATAACTAATAAACTGTGAAAAGATTAAACTTTATTTTGAGCATTACAATCCAAGGTTACAAACAGAATTATAAATTAATCTGGAGTCATTACAAAAAAGAAAAAAATTAACATAATTTTTTTAATGGTTGTGCAAAGGCCTGGTTTTGCTTCAATGAAAGGAATCCTTGAATTTAGTTGTCTCAGACCAGACACTAGCATCCATCAGCCATTATACAAATGGTATCACAATCCCAGATTTTCCAAGGTGATTCAAAATATACACTTATTCCACCAAAATAAGGAATTCTTATCGCTAGGCTATGCCTCTTGGCCGGACCGGGGTTGGCCACGCTCTGTAACAGATGCTGAGAGGAGATAAAGGAGCGAAGGAATGGCACACCTTGCTTTGTTGGCTTTGTATGGCTGGCAAGCTTTTATTCCTGCGTGGTGGCCGCAGTGGAGGATGGCGTCCGTCCCCCAGTGCCCACGTGGACAAGATGGACGAGACAAAGGAGCCATGGGGTTATATAGGGGGCGGGCAGACAGGGGTGGAAGCCCCCCTCACCCAGTGGGACAGGGAACGGGGGGGTGACGTGGACCACGGCAGCCAACGGGAACACAACAGGGGTGTGTACAGGGTTCCGGGATGAATAGGGATACAGGGATGGGGTAACTGACACAGAACTCTCAGGAATGAACAGGGGGGTGGCCACAAGACTGACATGGGGATGCTCCTATGGCAGACAACCTGGAGCGAACTACTGTGAGGGGAAATGGGGATACATAGAACCGGCTAACTAACATTTATCAGAACCCCTAACTGATCCAGCCTGGGATGCAACAGGCACTGGGATACTTTTTGGCCTGATGTATGAGCCTTGTCAACACATAGCCTCTTCTTATGTTCAGGTTGCCTATTTGTATTTAATATGCAAGTTAAATGGCAAGCGTTTATTTGAATTTTTTGTGCACATTGTTAGTTTTAATAAATGATAATAAACAGGTCTTCAGTCAACACATTAATCTAATCCAAATGTGGTTTGACCTTTTTCAATGAACAATATATAATCCTTGCACAACTACAAGAAAAGCAACTATTGGACTGAGTTAGATACTAATCTGTTTGTAAAAACAAGTGTGTAAGCTGGCCCTAAAGCTGCCCTAAACAACTTTCTCCAGTGTGCTATTCATTACTTTTTGCTAAAGTGTTTCTCAATCACTGTACTCCAAGGTTTAAGACTACTGGTTCTTGTTTACAAAAACCCCCAAACAGACAAACAAGCAAATAAAAAAAGATGTCTTAATTTTTTGCAGTGGGCAGAAGATAAAAAAACTATTTTACAACTTCAGCCAACTGTGCCATATTGCTTCCTGAAAGCAAGTTAACTCATAAATGAATAACAATGAATTCACAAACAAAAATTCACAACCTCTCAATTCATGTTGGCATAAATGAATGAGATGCTAATTGTTAGAATGCATGTTGAGTTTTATTATTAGTGACGCATTCAGATTTTTTTCTGCTTTCAGCATTGTTGTGCTTTCTTGATTTCACAATACTGGGCCCAAAATTACTTGTGTGCATGTATTCTATGGATTATAGAGTAAAAATCCAACATAAGATTGGACCAATCCAGCTGAGAACAGTCTCGGACAGCAGCCAAGAGCCAGTGATTTGAAAAGACTGTATGCTCAGGCAAGTACAGTGTGGTACTTCTCCATTTCTGGCAATAAGGAGCAACAAGCCAGAGGCTGTATCCAGATCAATAAAATTTAGTAGATCCTATCCTTTAAAAGCACCACCATTTAATAAAACATATTGTGCACACATTTCATAATGCTTGTTTTAAACATGCTGCTGGTAATTTAATTTGTGCCTTGTAACTCTTCCATTATATATATATATATATATGTATATATATATATTCTCTTTCTCTCTCTCTCTCTATATATATACATGCACATATATATAGATAGATATGAGAATCACCATTCTTCTCTTGATTCTATGAACATCTATGATATGCTTCTGTCATCCCTTTTCCAAAATGCAGCCTCCTCATCTGCCTAGCTTCTCCCTGTGTAAAAACATGCCTCTCATCAAGTGTTCTACTCTTTAATGTCTTTTCTTCTAATAGCAATGTATTTCTCTTGATACTGGGGACCAGAGCTGTCCACACTGTTCAAGTGGAGTAGGTGTTTAAATACTCCGAGGTTTTGGGCTGTAGCCCATATACACTTACTCATTTTGCATCAAGACAACAGAGTCAAGAGTTTAATGATTTGCAGCAGTTTAAATTTATTCAGAACATGAAGACAAAGGAGGATCTTATTGAAACCAAAAGCTATCAGGCTATGTCCTGATAAATGCTATATTCACTCAATGCTTTTACATGAATTAAGTCTAACATGTTGACTTGCATGTTTAAAGTTAAGTTGAAAATAAGTGCTTTGTTGGACTGAGTCCCAGAAATCTGCCTGCATGAAATAGTCCACAGAGGTTCATCAGCAAAAGTTCACTTCTAGTACAGAAGTTGCCTATATTTTGCAATGAAACTCTGCATACTTTGTCCTTGACCTATATATTCTTCTTCACCATTTGGAAACTTTCCCAAAATAGGTTTTTTTCAGTAATTTCTCAGATAATATTGCCTTAAACGTCCTATGACTCTTAAACCTTTTAATTAGAAACTCCAGCTTGTTATAGATGACATCTTACTTTTGCTCTTTCAAGTTTTAAACCATTATTTCCTTTGTCATTCATTATAGTATTTAAGTAAATATTTTAAACTTTTTGTCTTTTAATTTAGCATTTAGCATTTAACATAATTTTCCTTCACACATACTCACTTTTACTTATAATAGCCCCTTCTGCATTGTGTATATCTTCACTCTCATTGTCTCTTTGGGAACAGTACATTTTTTTAATATCTGATACTGAGGTTTTTCCAGACTAATCTTCAGGGTCAGAAATAGTGCAAAGAAGTCCCTTGTTGTGGCAGATTTTATAGCTCACCTGCCTGATAGAGTATAGAGTATTTCTCCCTACAGATCTAACTGATATATGTTAGGAGAAAACAGGGGCTAACCTAAAGATGTTCTTTCTCATTACTGCTGATACGTTTAGAACTACACAAGGAATAATGCACCTGGTAAATCTAAAGACTAATATAGTTTGGTCTTTCAATGAGATATAGTGAAGCAACAAATCAACTTTTTAGGGTTAGAAGCCTCTTGAGCTTTCTTTTTTTAATCAGACTATTGATTTTTCTCACAACATTCATTGTCTAAAACTTGATCACTGCCACTTTTCACCATCATACAACAGGATGTACTGCAGCCTGAATAAAATATCTTGAAGTTCACAGAACTTCAGATAAAAATAGCAATCTTAAACTTTTTTTTGTCAGCAAAAAACCACTCCTGTAAAAGAAGGGATGTTGCAAAATATTTGTTGTATTTTACCACTTCATCCTGTAAATACATTCATTAAGCTGTTTAGTCACTTTGTGACAGGTATGCAAATGTTACAAGGCATAGTTTATCCAGGCTCAAGCTAGCAGTGATGAACAGAGCTATTATGGGATGATATGCAAAAGTTCTCATGCATACCATGTTTCCCCTATGAGAGTAGAAAATTTATGAAAAGCAGTCAATATCAACAAAGCCTTCTCTCCTCTGTAGAGCAACACATTTTTAATCTTGATAAAAGGAATTAATACAAAATACTTTAAAACAGCATTACATAATATAGTGGCAAAGTAAATACTTTTAAATTAATATATTTCTCACTCTCTGTCACTCTCTACAATCAGGTCCAGTTTTCTATTTTGCCTTTGTTGGCTTATGATATTTTGATGTCCTGATATTAACCTGAAGCATCTTGTATGCTATCATAAAAACAAAACTGCTTCTTTATTAAACCATGAGGATAAAGAAGCCAACCCTACAAAAGTGTTTCAAACCCAGTAGTGTACAGCTGGTTTTAGGGTTTTTTTTATGGTTGTTATTCTGTTCCAAAGTCCCACAGGAAATGTTGCTTTTAGCTTTTCTTTAAAATCAAAAGATGCACTTCAAAATACTAAGAATCAATTTCAACTTAATGAAAAAAGGAAAGAAAAATATACATTCATAAGAAACTCTCAAATCCTGCAATGACTCTAGAAAATCCTAGTCCTCCCTTCTATACATTATGCCTTTTCTGGTAATTTTATTTTCTTCAGATCTGCTTTACTGGATAAAAGAGCAGTCATAAACAATGGTATGAAGTAGAGGATACTAGGGAGAAGAAAGGGATCTGTTTGTCCCTATAGAAGTCCTACACCAGCAGCTAATTTTCGCTTGCAAAAATAAGAATCTCTCCAAGAAAGAATGAAAAAGAGCCTGAGGCAAACAGAAGGAACTATTGTAAAATTTTAAAATATGTATGCAATCAGAGGGAAGAGATTAAGTGGAAACATGCTGTTGATATGCTGCTGTAGCTGGGATTAGATTGCCGCAATCACTTGGTCTGAAAGCAAGTTATTAGTGAGGCAATGAAATCAGAGGACTGAGAAGTTTTCTGGAAATTAATAAATGGTTGGCACAATCCAATGACGATCAAAGCAGTAAAAAGCAAACCCAGATAGTTATCAGCCCTCCAGATATTTCTTGCATTAGTGTTACCATGTTCTGAGATGAAAAGGAGAAATTATTTTCATGTTGATATTTCTCATACATTTTGTAAAAATAGTCAATGAAACTTAGCAATAATTCCGAGGGTCTGAAAAATCTATTTCATGTTTCAGATCAAGAAACAAGCATGTTTAAATGTCAGTTAGATTTTGAGGGTTTGTTTCCAGGAAGTCTGATCTTATATGTATAGATGGAAACTCCTGAAGATGACACAGAAAGTGTATGTAAGGATAGGAGTACATCCCAAGACTCATATTTGTGGTTTGTTTGGGGTTCTTTTTGACTTAGAGTTTCAGATTACATAATTCAGTTCTTTCAGGATCTTTTTAAATTAACTGCTGCTCTAGAAATTAATCAAATATTACCTATACAACCTTGGAGCATCTTAGTAACTATATAGTACCAAAGAGTACAGATGTAGAATGAAATTGAATTGAATAGATATCATGAGTTAGGATAATTCAGATAAGTGCTGACATGTTAGATCCATTGTAGCCATAAGTTTATAAGGAAAAAATCTTTGGTACATAAAAATAGATATTTACAGTTCTTTTGGTACATCAGTTGGGCTCCTTTATTATGAAGCAATGGAGAATTGGTGCATAGTAATGAGATTCCTAGAAGACAGAAAGTGCCAATTTATACAGGGAAAAGAGGAAGATGAAAGGGAGGTATAGTCTATTGAAAATTTCTACATGTTTTAAAACAAAGAATGTAGAAGGACTGTCAGCCTGCACTGATCAGCGTAGACAGATAGAAATTAATTATATTTTGTTTAAGAAACTGCCTCTGCAAACTTGGTCAATTTTAAAAAGCACATTAGAAGATTTTTCAAACTGGCTTTCCAATTAACTTGGATGGCAGGCAAAGTGCTTTGAAATGGAATTTGTTTCCAATTGGGAAATGCAACCAATTCTGACTGACATTATTTTCCTAATTCATAACATGGTGTTACTGGTCAATGTAATTCTAAGAGGTACACCAAAAGAAGCTTTCTTTTCTTTCAAACACCAGCAAGATGAGGGTATCAGGGAAAAACTGCAAAATGTTATTATTTAAGGCAGACTGGATGAAGTAGAAAGGACGAAAGGGCTTGCCCAAGAGGAAAACAACTTTGCTTGCAAAATTATATGTGAGCCCTTCCAAACAACAGTATAGTGTGCCTGGAAAATATACCATTCTGACATTAGGAAATGCACCATCCTGATGTTGTTTATTGGACCTCATGGTGTGTGTGATGTCCAGGTAAGTGTAAGTCATCTGTCAGAACTGCTGGGCAACAGTGCCAGTCTCTGGGATGACTGTGTAAGGAACGCTTTCATTGTTTTCTCATCGGCTGAGTGGGCTGTCTTTTTTAGCTTGCAGGAAAGCTATATAGGTAACCTTCTAAAATGAAATGAAATGTTTCTCTTTCAGCCATTTTGATTATTTTTTGTCTGAATTTAATTCTCAGTAGGTTTATATTCTCAAAGCTCCCTAAATGCAACAACACAGATTCCTTGAAATTCATGGTATTCCCTGAGAATGGACTCCATAGAAAAACTCATCAAATACAAGGAATCCTGAAGAGAAATTTCTTCAACAAAGTATTAAGACAACTTAAAAGTAACAGAGGAACAGATACTAGCCAGTTCTTTTTACATGACAGATTTTAATTTATGTATTTTTATTAAATATTTGTGGTTTAATTTGTTGCTAAGTTGTGTTGCTATCACTGCCACCTCTTCCTCGGCCAAAAGGGCAATGGTATTTTGTGGGAAGAGGAGATCCATCATATTTGTGTAATTTTTGATGCATATTCTGCAAACACTAGCTGCTAGAATAAACCATTATAATATAAATTTCATAAGGTTATTTTTTAAGAAGCAAAAAATTGAAACAGATCATATCAGAGTATTGCGCTCAATTAAGTAGTTGCCAATATGTTGCAACTTTTTCCACTTTGGTAGCCAATTTGGATAGCAAATAGGCTATCCACATTAAAAAAAAAAAAATAAGGGTTAGGTAGTATAATAAAAATGTTCAATACTGGTGTCATGACTTATATTAATTCTCAATTGCTTTATTAGGCAAAAGAAACCACCTCTCTGTTGCATCCCAGGTTTGGGTTCAGATTAGGGGTTCTGATATGTGTTAGTTAGCCGGTTCTGTGCACCCCCATGCACCCCCCGTGTTTTCCCCCCCCGCAGTGGTCCGCTCTGGGTCACTCACCATTGGAGCTCACCATGCCAGTCCTGTAACCACCCTCCTATTCACTCCGAAGAGTTCTGTGTCAGTTACCCCGCTCCTGCAACCCCATTCACCCCAGAGTCCGCCCCTGTCGCGTCCCCATTGGTTACCCCGGTCCACATCACACTCCTGTAGCCTGCCCCCGTTGGGCAAGGGAGGCTTCTGCCTCCCTCGGCCTGCCCCCTGTAAAACCCTATGCGTTCTTTTGTTTGTGGCCATTTTTGTCCACACAGCGCCGGAAGCGAGTTGCGCTTCTCTGCCACATCGTCACGCAACAATATAAGCTTTCCAGCCGACCACGCGGACTAATTGGACAATTCCTTCACCTCTTTGTCTCTCCCCTCGTGCATGGCAGCAGAAGCGGCCAGCCCCACCCTGGCATGCAGAACGCAGCAGCGCCTGGGAGGAAGCAGCAGCCCCGGTTCCGCCAAGAAGCAGCGCCCTAGCCAGGCTCTCTGGAGCTGCCCGGGACTGGGGAGAAACAACGCAATGCCACACCTCTCCAGCCAGCAGTTATCAACACGAATTTTTCTTCATTGTTAAGAAGTGTGCAATTACTACATAATTGAAGGCAAGAGCAGATAAAAAAAAAAAAAACCAACATATATTATGTATTTTTGGTGATGCTTTGATAAACAAGATCAACAAGAACCTTGTAAGAATGCTCTTTCATTCATTCCCTGAAAAAAATATCATCCAACATCCAGACTTTATGCTTACTTGGGTTGTAAAGAAAACAGAGTCTGGGGTGATACTGCTAGTTTTGCTTTAATTTTCCATAAAGATAACAACTGCCCATTCAAAGAGACTGATAAATAACAACTACCCATTCAAAGAGACACTAAAGCAGGAAAAAATAGAGCACCACCAGTAACCTCAATCTTTCAGAAATCACTAGTAAGTTTTTAAACTTTTGGGAATTGCAAAATTTTATAAAAAACATGTAATGGTTTTAGGCTGTGTTATGCATATACACATTAAAAATTCTCAGAAGTTGTAAGTTTTATGTAACATGCACAATATTTATTCTGCTTGGTGTTTGCCTATTACCTCTTGGACTCCACTAGTTCTTTCTCTTTTTCTGGGGAAAGCAGTATAACTTTTGCATACATCTCCTCTCTTACAGATATGCTTATATGTAGAAGTTACTTACAGTTTCCTTTCACATATTCTTTCACTTGGGCACTCTCTTTTCTGTTATGCTTGCCCTTGTCCTCAGCTCCCTATACCTGTCATACATTGCACTTTCTGACTTTCTCCCTGAAGTGGGCAACTTCATAACAGAGTATAATGTTTGCACCAACCTCTTAATGTGTGATTACCAGTAGTAAAGTACCTTTATTTCATTTCTTGAAATAATCAAACTTTAATTAATATCTTCAATTAAATTGAATATAGAACCATGGAAGAATATCTGGTGACAAAACAATAGTGAGATTTAACAGGCCATATTTCATGCCTTATAAAAATAATTCCAGGAAAATGCAATAATTATTTCCCATGTCTCTGTCCTATAATAATGCCTTACAACATTAAATGTAGTTATGTTATCAACACTGATTTATGTTTATGAACTTAATGTTATATAGCAAAAATATACAACTAAGGGACACACATACTCAGTTCATTTAATCTTTAAGTATAGGAAAATTTAGATTTCAGTCTTGTCCATGATAATTTGTAGATCCTTCCACAATGAGATAAAACAAGCCCTTGTCATGGTTTGACATGGAAGTTAATTTTTTCAGGAAGTTGGGTCAAACCAGTCAGTGATCAGGTTTGGATATTGGCACTTTGGAGTGACCACTGAAGGCATGGACACGCCTCTGAGAACACAGGGGGTTAAAAGCAAGAACTCCCAGGGGAATGCTCTCTTTGGTTCTGGTCGTCGGAGAGCGCAGACTCTCCCCTGCCCAGCACAGGCTGGGTAGGGGAGGGGAAGCCATGTGGCCTGGTTGAGGTAGGCCCAGGGGGCTGAAGGACTGGAACCAGGCAGCCCCCCCCTGCAGATGGAAGGATGGAGAGAAACTGAGATGCCTTTGTTCCCCCTGCCACAGAGGGAAAGAGACAGAGAGCCTGAAGGCACCTGGAATTTGCCGGCAGAGGAGAAGGAGAAGGGGGGAGAAAGTGCCCAGCCTTGGCAGTTGGAGTTCTGGGCAGAGATTTCAGCCGTCCTGGGAGTCTGAGATTTTTAACCCTTTCCTGGGAAATGAAAGCTTTGTGAAATATTACTCCTCCTCAATTTGAAAGAGAAGAAAGACAGTCTGGGATCTGAGATGTTAGAAGAAGAAATTCTAGGTGGGAGGAGATGATGGAGTGGCTTTTGGCTGGACTTTTCTTATTAGACTTAGACTGAACCAAATTCTCCTGCAACAGAGAGGGGGATGCCAAGGTGAGCCAAGAGACCTGCTTCAGTGACTACCAGCACAGGAATGGAGTGAACAGAGAAAAGCTGAGGAGGGTGTGGTGAAAATGCCCTCTATCTTCAGGAAGAAGAAGATCTCTGTTCTTGAGACCCTCAGCCCCGGGGGGGGGAAATGGGGGGGACTGTGGTCCCAAAATGAGAAACTGAACTGTTGTTTCTTTGGTCCTTGGCAAAGCATCCTTAAAGGACCCCTATGAGCAGTCTGTCCATGCATGGTGGTGACAGCACTGTGACATGGAGAGTGTCACACTGGCAGATTTTCTCTGGGCGGTACCATGTGTGACATGGAAACACAAGAGGTGGCAACTGTGTTTCCTGGGGGGTCTGTGGTGCAAGAGACCATCCCTTGATGGACTGAGTATTGATTATCTGAAGGGTGATGACTTGATTGAGGGTCCAAGTTGTGTCTCACTGTGGTTTGTTGGAGTTTGGGTGGGGGGAGGAGGAATGTTTTGGAAGGTTTTCATTTTGGATTTAGTGTGTATTTTTTACAGTAGAAGTAGCTTAATAAAGTCTTTCTCCTTTATTTCTAAGCTTGGGCCTGCTCTGCTCTGTTCCTGATCGCATCTCACAGCATCTCCCCTTTATCTGGGGAAGGTGCATTTTCATGGGGGCAGTGACATTGCGCCAGTGTCAAACCATGACAGCCCTTCATTTGTTGATTTTCTAATTTTCTGCAAGGTGGCAACTAATGCCAAGTGAAAATTGAAATAGTGAGAATTGCTCAACCTTGATTTTTCCACAGTACTCCAAGAGTTAACAGAAAAATGATGAGTCCTCTTTTCTCTGAACAACAGCTAGCAAATATTTAAGTTTCAAATTTCACAAAGAAAATATAGTGAGTGTCTAGAAAACTAGATGCAGTTTATAATGGGATTCATCATGACTGTCCAGACAGTAGGTGCCACCAAATATACAAAGAAAAAAAGCCACAAGAATAATTAAGAATGAGATAGTTCATACTTATATGCACTTATCTTTGCAGCTAACAAAGGAAATGTAAGAAATGTATCACACTGAATGTAAAATAATATATTTTTTTATTCAACCTAGGTAGTACTTTTCTAAATAAAAATAAAAAATAGTTACAGAAATTTAACTTACAAAAATTTGCAAGTTTTAAATAAATTTAAACACAAAAATGTTTTAATAAATAAGGTTCATTGAAAGAGTAATTCATAATACTAAGTACAAGTTCAGAGCTAAATAAATAAGGCACTTTGTGGCAAGCAAATCAGGTTAAGGGTTTCATCTTTCCACATTTAAACATAATTACTTTACATTTATACAGTCAATTAAAGGGAGTTTTAGGATCTAGGGATTAGCAGTCTTGACTTTACCTGAGGTACATCACTATATTTCTCTAATATGCCTGTTTTATTGTTCTTTGTAAGCACAAGGATGTGTCAGTATTCTGATAAAAACTGAAATTAGCATTTCTTTTAGTCCTGTTCTGATTTCAGCTGGTAATATTTGATATTTGGAAGGTAGCATAACCTAATTAATAAAGAACCAGGCCAATCACAGACCAGAATCTTGATCAGTGATTTAATTTGTCTTATCATCTTCAAGTATGCAAGATCATGAAATGCATATTTTTACTGCATTACAGTACAAGCATCAAAGATTATTAGAAATTCCAAGTGCAGTATTAGAAACAATTACATAGTCCTGTACCTTATATAATTGTATAACATTTTATAACATAAAATGACTTGGGAACTTATTTAGAAAGAAAAAGTCATCCAAATCAGGGGATTGTTTGTCAAATGTCTAAGAGGAATCCTTATCACAGTAAGTATTTCAGCCATGGTAAGATGTTTTTCTATATATTTCATCCTAATTTATGCAGTAATTAATTCAGGAAGGTCCTAAATCACATATTATGCAGGAGGAAAAATCAGATGATCTTAATATCTCTCTCTGGCTTTCAGATTACATTATCTAATTAACAGTTATCCTGAAGCTGTGAAGAGTCTAAACACTTGTTTCCCTTAACAGCAGTTATACTAATTTCCCTTTTGAGTGCACATTTGGTTTTTCAAGTAGTTTTGATTACAAGCGTAGATATCTAAAATGCACACGAGGGTTAATCTGTCCTCATGCTTGCAAAGGATTAGTTTGAGATTGCATAAACCTAGGCAAAGCAATTACTTCCTTCTTCTACAACAGATATAATGACAACAGCAATTGTAGCTGCCACGTGTATTTCAGAAAAAACAAAAGAAGTTAGATGCATGAAAAAATAAGTAACTGTTGGAATTCTGGATGCTGAGAATTTTAAACTTTCTGTGCTGAAAGGCACTGACTTGCAAGAGAGCACTGCATTTGACCTGAGACAGTGGAGAAGACTTCCAAAATTGATTAACAGCACTGGGATTACAGGTATGTAGTTGGTTAGAAGTGTGTAATATCATAGGGTGGAAAACTTAAAATTTGGGGTTTTAGAATATAGAAATAAATATGAAGGAAGACGGAGGTTTTAGGGCGGAGGCAAGTTGTTCTTCTTTGCCTTCTTCTTCCTTCTTTTTCATGGGTTTGGGTGATGTTTTGTGATTGGACAGAAAAGTCCTCATTGTGGGCTTTGAGGGATCAGTTATTGGGTTAAAAGGGAAAATAATCTAGGTGGCATATCTTAATTGGATAGTTTAGTTTTAAAAGACCTTGTAACAAGAGATAGTTGACCATTTTATGCCTTGCTAATGAAAGACTGCAGAACTCATGGCTGTGAGGCTGTTTCACTGATAAGAAATAATAAACACCTGAGTCCAAACATGAAACACCATCTAAAGTGCCTTCAATCCCGACCTTGATAGAGGTAGAAAAAACAAGCAGAGAACCCACAAATAAACTTTTCTGATTCTAGCATTTTCTCCTTTAACACCAACATTGTTCCAAGGCATGCTTCACCTTTCCTAAATGAGTCCTCTTTGTTTTCATGGAATCATTCTTCTCTTGGTAGCCTTAGACTTAAAAGTAAGTCACCTATAACAAAGTAATGAAACATTTTTTTTCATTTTATTATTTATATTCTCATCATTTTAATGACCTAATTTAGTCTTAATTGATTTCAATATATTTTTCTGATTGCTGGGCAGCATAATGTTCTCCAAAGATTGCAGCCATTTCATGGGAGAACCTGCTCCACCATGGAGAAATCTCTGACTGATATTCTCTTCTGTTTCTCATTTCTCAGTCTCTTTCTAGTTCTTTCTCACTTTCTAGTTCTTTCTGTCTTTCAATTTAAATTTCAATAATTTAAATAATTTCAATTTCAATCTCTTTATTGCTTTCTCTCCTTTCTGTCTGTGTGCCCTGATTCCCTCCCCCTTTGTGTTTTCTGTGATTTAAAAATAGGTTTTCACAGTAGCACCACAGATTCTGACTCAGCTTTGGTCTGCTGCTGATTTGGCTGGAACTTGCTATCCAGCAGCCAGTGGCAGAGAAAAGGAAGGGAAGGGAAGGGAAGGGATCTAACATTCATGGGTTGTAAAGCCAAAAGGACTGTAATCAATAAGGGAATAAAAGAGCATAGGAAATTAATTGTAACAGAGACGGGAAAAGAGCAAGATTGTAAAATTCTGTGTAAAGTTTGAACAGAAAATATTTTTATTTTTCTAAGGGATTCACTCTTTTCAAGGTTTGATAGCCTTATAGAGAGATACACTACAGGCTAAGCTTGGTACCTTGCAGAGTCTTGAAAAGTAATTGATGCTCTGATACTGAAATTCTATTTCAAATATAATTTTCAAATGAAGAATCACTGAAAAATAGCATTCTGCAGGGAAGGCTACAATTCTACATCTTCAATTGGTTTAAGTAAGCTTTGAAAAAGTAATAATTTGCCACATGTATTTAATATACAGAAAATGCCAAACTATTACTGTAAGCAAGCTCCTGCATGTTTAATTCCAGTTGCAAATATTTAAACAAATGATGAAAATCTTTCCAAACCAGAGTTTTTTCAGTTACACACATTGGCATCTTTCAAATTACTTAGATTTCAGAGATTAATACAACTGAACAGAACCAGCTGGTTTTCCATAACTTTAAGTAACGGAAAGTTGCGTTAACTTATTAAAAAAATTTAAGCAAAGGAAAAAAATTCCTTTTCATTAGGCATAAACATCCAGACATCATTGTAGAGAAAAGGATGGTAATAGAGCAGTAGAGTACAGTCCTTTCTCACTTGAGGTTCTAATGTCTTTTTTAAAAAGAAAACAATATTTTTTTCACTGTCTGTCAAGCAGATGAGTAATACTTGTTTGTGTAGTTCATGTTTGTGTAGTTTGTGTTCAAAGTAGTCATATTCATGAAGAAATGTTTCCAATCCCACCTTATGTTGAGTATCACTTTCTGGGAAAACAATGAACAACACAACGCAACTTCTGTTCTTTTTAATTTTGTGGGTTTTTTTATCCAGGCTACACTTTAAAAAGTATGAGTTATTATAACCTCAAAAATTAAAGGGAAACTCTATGTGTCTGTAGAAATCTAATACAATTGAAAAAAATAGTTTTCTAACAACTGTGAGAAGATATCCAGGCAGGAATTTTTCTAAGCAAAGCAATGTATGACAATTAACTTGCAAAATATCTTTTATCTGAAACTATGTTAAAAAGGTAAGGTATCACAGAATCAGAGAACTTTTAAGGTTAAGAGGGACCTCTGGAGACCATTTAGTCCAACACCCCTGACAAAGTGGGGTCACTAAAGCCAGGTTACACAGGAATGCATCCAGGTGAATTTTGAATGTCTCTAGGGAAGGAGACTCCACAATCTCCCTGGGCAGCCTGTTCCAGTACTCTGCCAATCTGTGTAAAGTTCTTCCTGAAGATGAGGTGAAACCTTTTGTGTTTTGTTTATGACCTTTGCTCTTCTTCCTTTTGCTGAGCACCTCCAAGAAAATCTGCCACCTTGGCACCCAACCTTGAGATAGTTTTATGCACTAATGAGATATTTTTGATTTACAATCCATTTATGGTTTAAACTCTTTATGATATACAAAGAAGGCCTACACATGTTCTATTTCCTCCTTTAATGATTCCTTTTTTTACCTTCAGGACCAAAGGAATGCTGTCTAGTTTTTTCCCATTTCAGAAAAGTCAAAGGAAGGAGAGGAGGCTCCTTTAGAAATAATGACACCTCCACTGAATTCAATGGGGCTAGTTTTTTTTTCCAGCAATTTTCATTAAAAATGTTTACGCTCCAAATTTCATTGGTGAAAAATACAGTGGACAGAGGTAGGATGGAAAAACAGATTCTGAAGCAATTTTCTTACTTTTGCTGTGCATAAATTATGAAAAAAATGCATTTCATGCAGAGATATAAAAACAAGATTAAAATTGTTACATGAAAATCTTATAAAATGTGTTATTTCTGCATGCAATGGCTTGCTCACTTGCTCAATATTCTTTTGACACTCTGATAGAAAGTACATTGCTGTAGTACATTAACAGAAGTACATTGCAATGAGATGTTTTTTCACAAGTTTCAAATGATACTTCAGAAAAGAACTTCTAGAAAACTATTAGATATAGAAAATGTAGTGAAAATGAGGGGGAGGGTGTGTGTTTAATTCATAAATATAAAATATATGCATATACAATTCATATATATAAAATATATCTATATACCTAGAGAGAGAGAAAGAAACACTTGTCATTGTTTTTACCAACAGCATTACATGGTTGTTTTAATGTAGAAAATTGATTTTAAAGTAGCAATAAATTAACCAAACCCTCATAAGCGTTCGGTACTTTATCCTACAACATTGCTGAGATAAAAATCAGAGAGCATAGAGAGTTGCATCTGTGGCATTTTTGAACTTTATTTCCAGTGTTAAACAAGAGTTTGTCTGTCAGAATTCAACTATTGTTCGATGTAATTTTTCTTTTTGGAAGGTTGCTTTTATGAAGGTTGGGTCTGGTTCTATAATCCTTGAATGTGGTAACAGGGACTGGTTACTGAAGGACAAGGAGTGAGAAAAGGTTGCAGTGCACAACTGAAGTCTGTATATTATGGTGTTTCTAAACAGATATAAATCATACACTGAAGTGTCACCAAATGAGTAACTCACATGCTTTTCATATCCAGTCAAACTTTAAGAGAGTGAAATATGTTTGCTAGTATCAACTCGCCCCAGTAGACAATAATCCACATCACAAGAAACACTTAATTGAGTCCATTTGGCAGTTGCTGCTCAGCAGGGGCCTTGTAATGAAATAACATGTAATAACATACCTCTCGTCCCTAGAGAGAGTGTCCCTGCAGGTCAAGGTTGAGGTCATTTCAAGGGCAAGGTCAGGTAGCTTATGTTGTAGCTGCTATTGCCACATCAAATTACATTTTTTTTTTTTTTCATTTAATAGACTTTATTCTAGCTTTTAACTCTGTCAAACATGTGTTTGTTATGTCTCCCAGCAAAATCTCTGTCATATTAGAGCATAGTTTCACTCAAAATTAATACTTCATACGGGTTATTTGCTAATCCTAATGGATGAGTCTATGTTTTTTTAGTAAATTACTACACAAAATACTTTTCCAGTTAGCAAAGAGTATTGTTACAAACCAAGACAACAGAGTATGTAGGTGATGCTAAATGCCTTACCAGAATTGCTGAGCAACTTGAGGAGATACAAAGAAGACAATGAAAGAAAATGAACCTTACACTCCCACTCTATGATATTATTGTACAACAATAAAATATTTTTACATAACTATAATTAGGGATGTAAAAAGGTTTTATTATTGTCTTTAATGAAATAAAATTGAAATACATTAACAAATGATCAACAATTGACAAGTCAAAGAAGGACCATATAATTATTTCTATTCAATATAACTTTTATTAAAATCAGTGTTTAGAGTAAAGGACTCAATTCATGATCTCTTATTGAGATACTTAGCAAAGTTATGCCTTGATTACTTGACTTGTGGACTAGGGAAGAATAGACACAGAAAGTGTAACTTTTGGTTTAATAGTTTTGTTGATAGGTACGTAAAGAATTAAAATTCTCATCTCCACTTCTGAATTGTTTTTTGTTTTCTTGTTTAATCCAAGAATGTTATAATATAGAGCCTGTACACATTTCCAAAGATCTTGATCTAGAAGTCTGGCTTTTTCCCAGATTGCTCTTAAGAATAAGGAAAGAGTCAGGCTACCTTCTGGGCCTTGTGTTGTGTGTTATTGACTGACCAAAACCACCAGACTGCATTATAGAAATATGGAAATACCTAAGATTTCCTACTGTTCATTTTGAGATAGTGTAATAGAGAACTAAACACCTCACCTACGTGCACTCGGTTTTCTGATGGAGTCCTTATCTTTCCAGTACTGACAAGAAAGTAACTAAATTCAGGAAGCCTTCAACTTTTCAGAATCCTCTTTCTTTTTCTCTTCATTGTCTGTAGAGAGCTTTGGTAGCTACGTAAGGTGGTCTGGATTGTCTGCTGCTCTGAAAATGGGCATCTAAATTAGCTGTGAGGATATGCCTCAAGGAGGCATTTCCAGTAAGCAGACTGCCTTCTACCCTTACTTTCCGGGCATAATATTCTAGTTCTAACAGATATCCCAAAATTAATTACTTATTTTTAACGCATAGCAGGGAGCTGATTTTATTAACCTCTAAACGAACTCAGACAGTGCAGCCAGAAGCCTTGAATACTTCATCAGATTGCCTTGTTTGTTTGCAAAGCAAGCATCTGCACTCTGCTTCTCTGTCAGCAAAGTTTTCAGAAATAAATTATTTTATGGTAAATGCAAGGAACAGTATATGTGTGCACCAGCTGACTTAATGTGACAAGATTTTGGTGAGCAACAATGATAGTTCACTCAAGGAGAATTGCTCAAGGAAATTACACAAAGAAGGACCAGCAGTTATTTTCAGAAGGTAAAAACTATTGCTAATAAGAAAAAATAGATACAAGCTTTGGTTTTGACATGGCAAATTAAAATAACTTAGCAAGAAGTTGTCCCTTTTTTCAGGAGGTAAAAAAATGTAAATGGTTCAGATCATACTGTACATGATTTAGAAAAGCAGATCTAAGTAAAAAGATGTTGTTAGAGAAAAATGAATTTAAGTAAAAATTTAGTGCATCTGAACAGAAGTGAAAAAGAGAGAAATATATATTGGTCTGTCAATAAGACACCTGGACTACATAAAATATTTTCTTGTGCTATTAGCATTCAAGATGGATGCAAGGAGAAACATTAGTTTTCAAAGGCATTTGGGAAAATCAATCTCTAAAAAAGTACCCACCTCCAACAGATATTTTGAAAATACAGTTTCTTCTTCACCATTTGGGTTGCAGAACTGTGTCAATTTAAGTGGCCAGCAAGTTTAGGGTTAATAGGAGAGAACATCACTGTTCCCTCCATCTGAGTAAAAATGGGTAACCATAGCCTAATTCTACCTTAGGATATAACTCTGGTTACATCTCAATTTATAGAAATAATTAGATCAAATTAGATCATGGAAAGTTTAATTAACCAGGCATAGTTTTGAATTAAAGTCCATTTTCTATGGAAATTGGAAAAGGCCTAAGTAATTCAGTACTCATTATATCATGATTTAGCATCAAGCATCATGGGGGGCTGTAGTTAAGAGTATATGAAAAGAAGCAAAGAGGATGTCAACTGTCCTAGATTTTGGACAGGATTTGGATGTCTTGCTTCCTAGAAAAAAAAAACAACCAGGTTTTGAATGTTCAAGAGAGTTTAGCAGTCTAGCTTTGAACTAGAAAAAAGTTCATTTGGACCATTAACTAGACTCAAAATTTCATGTCATTGTTCTTTGACATGACTCCACCATAAAAAATGTTAAATGTAATTCTTGCTTTTATATATTTTTGAAATATGCACATAATCTACTACTAATGTGAAAGGGTCCATTACGCAATATTTCACCCAGTGCAACAGTGTCTAATTATAATTAATTCTATTAACATTCATTATGACAAATTAATTTGTATTAATGTAGATGTAATCTCACGATTTCATCAGAATTTGGAACTAATTAGTTTCTACCTAGTATAATGAGTTATTTATAACACAAAGAACCTCCTTTGCTTTTGAGGTACTCTTGAACATAATTTACCACCCTATGTATTATAGAATCTGTAAACTAGCAAAACTATTGTCTGTAATACACTTTCTGATCCAACACTACCTCAATTATGCAAGTTCCAGTACTCTGTGAGGCTCTGGGCTCCCTTACTACTGAGTCTGAGTAGACTTTTCACAGGGGATCCATTCAATATCAGTTACAAGGATAAAATTAATTTTTTTTTAATCTTGTCCAAAATCCTTTTTTGTTCAGCCAGAAAACCTGGAGATGTTATATATATATTTTAAATCTCTAGGTGTGGTGTTTCCATCAAAGATTTTTCATTGATCTACATGTGTTTAGAAGAACTGATTTTAATGGAAACATATACATTAGAGATGTTAAGGATGAGGTTTTGTAATGTATTTATGAAAACATGTTGAAAGGGATGAGGGACAGACTTTACCACTTTGGCTTTTGTTCAGGAGTGCTCTAGGAATCAAAGAGTTTCACTGAAATCAATAGCACCTATTACAGATGAAGGCACAGCTCACCATGAGTAAAGGTCTGGCTACTAGGAAAGTAATATTGAGATTGCTTTCATTTTAATGACTGAGAAACTTTAAAACATCCATCCATGCTTTTGGGTGAAATGAGTAATGCCCACTAAAGTTACAAGATTTATGAAGGATGTCCAACTCAATTTCATTACAAAAAAAAAATTAAAAATTGGTTCCCTGCCTTTAAAATGAAAACCATATGCAAGGAACAGTGTTTTTCTAAATTGATGCAGATATTAAGAAAAAAAATCTTTAAAGAAGAATTGTCATTTATTATTTGTCCATCATATTTATAGAATTAGGTAGCAGAATCTGCCTTCATGATACTTGCTAGGGATTGTTTTAAGAAAGTTCTAGTCAATATTTCATTAATAAAACAGTTTTTTTGATCCTTCAGGCACACAAGTGACCTTAGATAATTGTGCTAAAAATGCTCTAACTCAAGTCCCATATCAGCCTTGGATATTCTCCATATCTAGAAAGAGATGACAGCTCCTTTCCCAGGACAAGTCTTAGTGCTCAGCTAATACCTGAGAGATAACACACTCTAAAAAGAAAAGCTGTATTGCGTAATTGCTGGATCCACCATGATATGACATTGTTCTCATAGCTTTGGGTATGTGAAGTGTGAAAAGTCCTTCCCAAATTTCTGACTGTTTTAAAATTAATTTAAAGCTCTATGTTCCCATCTCTACCCTAAATTGAGCAATCTGATGTGTAGTCAACTCAACATCTACAGTTGAGTTGAAAATGTAGCTCTTTCCTTCCTAGGGTATTGAAGTTTGAATGTACAATTGAGGTGTCACATTCAAGCAACTGAAGAGATTATATCTATCAGACATATAATGGATAATACATATGCTAGATCTATACCACAAGTAGAGGTAAAAATATTTAACTAATAAATTATTCAATAAGGCTTTTATCCACCTTTTTGTACTTAAAATTTAAAAAATAAAACAGGTACAATGATCTGCTTTGTGTGAAATTATGCTTTTTTCATAACAAAAAATTCTGAACACTTTTTCTGGTTGCATGTTCCCAAAGCTCACAGAAGAGTGGAATAATTTTCTAGAACACATAGATTTTTCTTTTTTTCAGCATAGGAGTTTGTATTTACAATGATCTAATAATATTATCCCAAATTTCAATGATAAATCTGCCTTTAACATAAAAACTGAACACATGTTAACATTAATCCTGACTAAGATAAATTTTTTAACTGCACTTGCCATTTTTAAATTTCCTCTTCTGTTTAGAATAAATGCATCTTGGAATTTTCATTCCAGTGTCTGCTATTTTTTAATCATATACATTTCTGGCCTTTACCATTCCAACAAATTGTCCCCCAACAAATGGATTGATGAGTTTAACCCAATACCACTTTAATTTTTGTCATTCACTTCTTAGTCACATATCAAAATAATCTGAAGATCATACCAGCCAAATCATCAAGACAAAGAGATTTCCCCCAGTGTGATTTGAAGCTGCATCTAAACTGTCAAGAACTGTCACTTATCTTTAATTTGAAGAAGTGTCCTTCATATTTGCCTGGCAATATCACCTGAAATAAATATTTTGTAAACTTTTGTTGACAAAAAGATATTCTGGAATATTTTGCACATCTTGAAAGAACAATTCAGTACAAGGACACAAATTATTGGATAAGTTGGAATAGAAGAATTTAACAAAGGTTTCTGTACTCTGTTGTCTAAAATCAATAGGTCTTTGGAGTTCAAATGGAGGCCCAGTGCAAGGCCATGTTTTAGAATGGCATTTATCAGATTTTTGAAATACCTGGTAGGTTGTGTATGGGTTTAAATCCCTCAGTCATTCCCAGGACTTTTCAGCACATCTGCATTTTTGATCTCAATGGATACAGCTGCAGTTATGACCACAGACACATACCTTAGCAGAAAGTTCTCGCTAAATCCCATAGTGGCAAAAAGAAACATGTGCATGGTCCCTTGGAAATGGTTTAAACTGATCTTGAATGATGCAAAATTTATTGATTTGTACCAAAATTTTGCATCTACCTAATTATGCACGGATTATGATATGCACTAAAAGGTAGAAACAATCTAAAAACTTTTCATTCATTGAATGAACCACTTTTTATTTACATGACATATATGACATTAGACAAATATCCAAGGCTTAACTTCACAGAATTTAAATGCATTAATTGTAACCCACAGAAAACAAAATGTAATTCTTCCATCCTGGACTTGACTCTTAAAATTGAAGCATTAATTTCAGAAACACCTAAGGGATCTAGGGAGAGAATTTCTATTATAGTTCAGTGGGATTTGTGTCCATAACCTCTTTAGCCTCATTTAAAATCTCAGTCAAAGATTAATCTCAGAATGAAATGTATCTTTTCCATACCTGGACAGGTCAAGACCTCTGCTGGAATGGAAGCTGAGCTCCCTTGTATGTCAGGCTTAGACCTATCTGTATGGAAGTAGTCAAAATATGTGCAAGATGCTAAACTACAACATAGCACTCACTTAGTTAAAAAAACCTACAACAACAATTCTTTATAGACTGAGAAACAGAAGCAATTTCATTGTAAGTGTTGGGGACATTTTTAAGCATCAGTTTAAAATTTATAGGTTGCAATCTATCTTCATGAATACAATAGAGACCTAAGTAATTGTAATTTTTATTTGATTTTCCTATTATATTATAATTAAAATTAAGGTACTAGAAAAACTCAGAGCTGAATTTTGAAATTCAGAAAACTACTTCACACAGTGATTGCCCTCTAATTTTACGTTCAGTGCCATTAAGAGTGGATTAGGCAGAGCTGCCAGCCTGAGCTGTTTTAAACAAATGGAAAATCATTAACAGTGATCTTTTGAATCTTTGTGCACAGGGCAGAAACTGCTGGAAGGAAACAAGACCAGAAGAGGACCTGTAGAGATCTGGGTAAGCAGCCACTGCTAGATTAATGACTGGCATTGTCAGAACTGAGTGATGGGGAGCTGCAGTGGCTTCATAGGCTCACCCCTACTACTGGGTGTTGCCATGGGTACCAGCTCAGAGGTGTCACATTAAAAAAAAAAGGGGGAAAAGGGAGAGACAGATGAACAGCAAAAGGGAATAAAGAATACACACACCATAACAATATAAAGAGACATTCTATGTGCACAACAAAAATGGGATATGTTATGATATAGTAGAATGTGAAAAAAAAAGAAGGAAAAACCAAGAATGGTTGAATTCTCAATAAAATCCTCTGGATAGCATGACCTAATTTATATATCTATGATTGCACATTTTTATTTATTGTTTAAAGTCCAAGCAATGATAGAAAATCCTCTTATTAATCACACATTGTCTGACAATAGAAAAGAGTTATTTGCGGCACGCAATCACTATTCATAAATTTATTGTTATTTAGGGCCATGTGCAGTCTATAAAAAATAAACTTAATAAATTATTGTCATTTAAAATCACAATTAGGTCCCAATTCAGCAAGTGACATCAACATCCCTTACCATCCCCAGCATGAGCAGTCGTCCTTTAATTAGACGGACTTCTTAAACATTTGGTGATTTGTGTCTTATCAAAAGTAATCTTCTGAGGTAGCACAGGAGCTGTTTTTAATAACCTAGCCAGGGGGTGAATACCAACCATGAGACATGAAACACTTTTGGCTAAAAGGGATGGTCACAAGATACAGAAGAAAAAAAAAACAAAAAAAAACAGCAAAATCCCCCACACAAATAAACAGCACCTCACTCTCGATGCACTTTGCACAAGTGTTTCCCAAAGGGCAGACACTATTTTTATCACTTTACTGTTTACTTTTTTGGCATGTGTTTCAGTCAGATAGATATAATTGAAGTCTTTATTCCTTCAGATCTGTTGAAAGTTTGCATAACCTCCATCAGTGAAGTAATTGTGGTGTTTTTTTGTATCAGGAAGTTTCAGTATGTGACAAAACTTCGTGTACAGCTGCTGAGAAATAAACAGATATCAAGGAGTACATTAAGTACAGAATATATTAATGCTATAATTATTAAGTTTCGTCATTCAGTATATATAAAGTTGTGTGAATTCTGTTTTGACTAACTTCTGTAGCACTAAAATTTAATTGACCAAAAAACAAGTGAACATAGAAAAGATTTGGTGTGATGGGAAATAAGTTTAGTCCTGATTTCTGGTGAGTTTACTTACCTGTTTCTCATGTATAACAATTTTGGCAATGGTCTAGCAAAACCAAGTTGTTTTAAAATAATATTTGCTTTATATATTTTATATACTTTATTTTCATGTATTTCTTAAGTATGTTTGCATTTAACTGAATAGATTATGTGCTATATAACACTTTTCAGAAAACACAGTGGGTCTTTTAACTATCTGAACCTCTAAACAATCTTTCTGTTAAGCCTTGTAAAGAGAGGGGAATGGAAGTCAGAAAAAAATTATGTGGTAAGTAAGAAAGTATGTAAGTGATACAGCTGTGTATTGCCAGCTGCTTCCCTCTTCTTTTGGACATATCCAGTGAATGTCTAAGGTTTCGGATAAAGAAGTATTTACATTAAAAGTTACATTACACTACTAAGTATAAATGCATTTTAGCCCAATTTTGTAATTGTCTTGGGTGGGAAGTTTCTCATTTTGTTGGGGACACTAAATGTTTATCTGGAATTTCCCCAGGAGGGAATTCCCTTCTATTCATAAAAAACAGTATAACCCACAGAAGCAATGCCACTAAAAAAATTTTGTCTCATATGATAGGTAATGTTATCAAACCTGACAGATTCAAGAGAAATTATTTGGCACAATGGGTGTCCCAAAGTTCATTTTCAGTACACTGACTCAAGTTCTGACCAAATTGATGATGGCTAAATCTTACTATTATTTGATTGCTCTTGAATGATATCTCTGGAATACTTTGCTGTCCTTTAGCTTCTAGTAAGTGTAATACAAAGCCATTAATCTCTTGTCATCAAAATCAAACTCTTGACTACAATGAAATCAAATACAATATTCATTAACACTAATCCAGTCTTCTGTCTGAAGTAGTATTTCTTATTAGACAAATACCAAAGTGTATCAAAACAACTTTATGTGAACATCAATAAATTCTACTGCACAGAGTTATATGGAAATTATTATTGTGATGTCTGCGTTATTGTATTTTACAAATCAAAATGTGACTTCTGTCTTCAGGTCTTTCAAATTTACTTTTCATGAAAATTAAAATCCCATTCTCAAAAAGAAGCATACACACTGCACAGAAACAAGTAATGAAGATAATGATATGAACAAAGGGGAAAAAAGAAAGATTTTAGCACCCAAAGAAACTTACATATTTGAAGAAGAAACTTGACCTTTTAGTTGTCTCTTCGTTTTTCAAAAAAATTAAATTGAAATAACTAGAAGTCTAATTTAAACTAATTCACAAGCTACTGTACTATTACCTATTGTGGAGTATCCTAAACTATATTATATGCAGAAATGCCTAGACATTTAAGTGTCTACTGTGAGTGATTACTCAGCAAGTACAGATGATAGCTTTCTGTGACAGAATGTTTAACTCCAGTAGTCACAAGACCAAACAAAATTGTTTCCAAAAAATATTTTTTTAAATATAGATTACAGCGCCTCAGATAAGCATCTATTATTCACAAATGGGGTCATCCCTATCCTAAATCTTTTGTCAGATAATCAAAACATTTTCACTTTTTTTTTTTTTTTTTAAGAGAGACATTTGCTCATGCTTGAGCAAAATCACTTTCCTAAACAGCCTAAATTAGTCCTTCTCTGAAAAACAATCTACACCTTTAGGATCACATGGTATTTTCAACAATCACAGTAAAATGAGGATGATAACAGACAAATCCCTCCGGCTACTGCATCTTCTCCTTCTCCTCCCTCCTAAACACAGAAACCATATGATGGAACACACAGAACCACAAATTACTGTAGTGCATGGTTCCTACTTAATAATGACATCCCATAAGTTAGCAAAAATCTGCCAACATCTGCAAGCTTCTCTGCAGTGTTGTGAGCCAAAGTTAAAAATCATGTGTGACAGTGCTGTGGAAAATACAATTGATTCCATTCTGATTGTGTCAGTTCCAAACACAGACAATATTGATGATGCTGTACAGTAATCTTATTGGACTTGGGCCCAACTGAACATTGGTCTTTGTCAACTCATTATTCCTCTATCAGAGGGATCTCACTAGATTGATCTTGCCAGAAGCTCTTGATGTGTCTCACAAATCACTGTTCTGCTGTTGGCAGGCAGATTCGAGTACTGCACAGTAATTGCTGGATTTTTTTCCTTTCCCCAGAAGGCAGTGACTGCATACTGCAAGTCATTGTCATATGAGAGAATCTAACTGTCTTAACAAGATAATGTAGTTAACTGTGCAGCATCTGATTGTGCCAAAAAGATGTGGGCATATTATATATGTTACTAAAGGAGCAAAATTATTTCATATCTAAACTTTGTTTTTCTTCATGCTTACCATCTCTTACATAAATAGCCAAGATTTTTACATTTTTAGTGTGAAAACTTGTTTGGATAAAATGTATTATTTTAAACTGCAGTGCAAATGTGGGAAGATCCTAATTGGCCTCTTGCTATTTACATATATAGAAACAAGCCACAGGAGTGTTTGCACAATCAATACTGCACTGCAAAATTCAGACACAGACATTTGAGTATCTGACAAGAAATGATTACATCTTGGAAACTTCTTTTATGCTTTTAGCCAGAGGAAATAAACTTGTTGGCTCCTAAACTCTTCACTTGTCCCTCAGAAAGATCCAAGAAGATTAAGGTGAGTCTTTGGCCTGGGTAAATGCTTTCCTTAAGATACTATCAACATATCCTCTGGCTAGTCTTAGAAGAACACAATGACAAAACTAAATTTAAACACTTGTTGCCCTGAGCCAGATAACCTAGATAATAGCAAGAGGCTGGACTGGAGTTTCTCCAGGAAGGCTTAGGCTTTATGTTGACTGAAGGAGCCACTGGCAGCCAGCTTCTTTCCCACAGTGCAAATGGGGAGAATGACAACCCTTGAACAGCTAAACTGAATTATCCAGTGCTGGCTTCTTGCTCTCTTTCTGGATGACTGCTTTTTTGGGAAGGTGCAGGGGCTGAGAAATAGATGGAACACATTATGGCTGAGAAGGACTGTGATTCCTGATTAGTGGAATGGTTACTCTATTGAATAAAGAAGGTTTGAACAACTTGTACTTTACATTACTTTATCTAATAGAAGGAAATTGAGCAGGGACATTAGAAATGGGTGTTGGTAAAACCCTTAAAAGATCAGATAAAATCTCATCTTTAAGTAATCCAAAGAACTCATCCTCTACTGAAATACTCAATCACTGTCAAATGGGTATGTAAAGGTCAAGACAGAGGCAGAAACGATGCAGGTGATGAAGCTGTGTGAACTAAAAAAGGATGCAAAGCCCCAGTGATTGTTTTTATATGACAGAGCCAAAGCTACTTGTGTAAATAATAGGGAAATGTTTAAGAAAAGAAAACATTAAATTATTCTACCTATAGGCAGCGTACAGAAGCAGCATAACATTACACTAAATTACTGAAGACCAAAATACAAGGTTCAAGGAAGAAAAAAGAACAGTGTAAGTTCAATGCCGATGTTTTCCCCAGCTAGATGAAGGCAAATAAATTGAAAAGCTACTGACAATTTATGTCATAAAGTTTCAAACCAGCAGGCCAGTTCTTTTAAGAATGTAACTTTAATTTTTCAAAGAAACTGCCTATAAATACGAAAATTTTGTCCTAGTTTTCCTTGGAGGCTTCGTGATTTGCCCCATGATTTTTTATTTAAAATAAAAAGAAACTACCAAAGCATTCTTAAAAATAAAATTTCTACAAAATGAAAAGTTATAAAATAAAATAAACCAAAACATTTCAAAATCAAATAAAGTCTTTGAATAAAAGAAGAGATCATGTGACATCCAGGGACTGACTCCAGGACTATGAGTGGGTGACTTCTGACAGAAATTAGCACACAGTTGTCTACATACCCAGAATAAGCATCATGTGCAAACTTTACGTTGAATCTTTTCACCCTGACCTGTGTTTTGGCTGGTGTGTTGATGCAAGAAATTCTAAATATAGTGGAACCAGCAACAGGAAGATTCCAAATATAAATCAGAGTAAATGCAATTATCATTTTAAATATAATGAAAATATTGCTATTTTTAACTTTAGATAATCTTCAGATTACAGAATAGGTTTTTGTGATAAATTATTCTGTAATGTGCTAGAATGTACAAAGTGACTCAGAGTCCCCAGGCAGGTGCAAAGGAGAGCTGCTTTATTGAAAAAAACAGGCCTTTTTAAGCAGTTAGCCCATTATCAGTTACATACATTTAAATCATAACAAACAAAATCCAACCAACCACCATACACCACGATGTGAGCATGTAATGGTTATAGAACTTGTTTTTCTGCCTCCAATTCAGCTGAGTCACTTTCCCATAGTCCTTTTCTGCTTAGCCAAAGTAGCCGGCCTGAGCCATGATTTTACAAGGGTAACAAGGCCCTTATTTTATATGGCTTTACCTATGTGCAACACTAGAAAATTTAAGACCCTCAGAGCAGAACTGGTGTCACCCAAAGTCCTCTGCATGTCATCTCTTGGAGCTGGGCCGACAGGAAATATCCAAGACCCTGATGCTCCTGAAATTGCCATGCTCTGTGACTATGCCTTTTTCAGCCTGGATGGAAAGACACATTCCATCTGCTTGGAATTCTCAGTCCAGAATCTTTTTCACACCTTTTCCACACTTTTTAAAATAGTATAACATAGACATTGATCATCAGCTAGATAAGGAGGAAATGGTATTTTATTTTAATACCATGGTCAAACAGTTTTATTTCTGAGACTTGAAGTTCTCTCTAAAGCAAATTTACCTAATTCTAATTGTGGTAATATTGAGTTTACTTAAATGCTTAATAGAACTTTAAGTGGAATACAACAAAGATATTTGACACACCCTTTCATTTATCATTCATAGCTGGTTCCACTGCAAGTTTATGGATCAGTGCAAGTTGAAGACTTCCCATTAATAATGAATCAGATCTGTTGTCTGGAATAAGTCAAGAGTTACTGGGCCTTGGAAATAAAGAAAGCAAAAAGGTCACCTACCATAGTTAGCTTCTTTCTTTGAGGGTGCTCACACATATTCCAGACTGTGCTCTGGGCTGCTTATACATTTTACATTATGCACATCTCTATCAAAAACTTCCTTGTTCAATATAATGCACTAGTTATCAAACTGCCAGTGCTAATGCCCACTGTAGAAGCAGAAGAGCTCTAAGTTGTCCAGCATCAAGAGGACATTGCTTTCTCAGAGGCTGAGTTGTCTTCTCTGCTTTTTATCATGATTTCATGCTGGTACAAAAACATTGTAAGGAAATAGAGAGTCAGTCTGTTAATATTTACAATGTCCCCATGGTAAACAATTTATATTAACTATTTCTGAAAGTTCATAGTATGAAAATCATGCTTTTATGGCAACTTAAATGCAGGCTTTATTGTCCTATAATATTCAGGATATTTTTTTACTTGAAAATTCAAGTAGATCTGAACAATTGCACAAGTGTAATTTTGACAAAGAGACCATCTCTCAACCCATATATAGAGAGTGGCAGTTAATTAAAGTATTTGGGGAAGGGGAAAATAGGCCTCAACCATATCAACTTCTGAGAATTTATCCTCTAACATGTGAGGTAAAAAAATTATGATAGCTAGCAGCCTTATTAAAGTTCATGTACTCTGTAGAAGGCAACCGTTACATTCTAGCTAAACCACTTATCTGATTTATTTCAGACAATGCTGGAACACTAATGGTGGTGTGACCCACTTGCTATGAATGATAAGGTGAAGACTCAAAGATAGGATAGTTACAAGAACATTCCTAAGCAGCTGAAAGTCTCCCTTACAGACAATAATCCAGGGATATTTATCTTTTGGTTCTAACTATGTGTGCTAAATACTAATCACATAATAGCTAGTTAGCACACCGGCATTTGAGCACTAGACAGACTGATCAAATTGATCAGATATTTGCACCCCTTGCTTCTTGCTTTGGTTAGATAATATTTTTTTTTTTTTCTGATAAACATTACAGACTACATATGACAAAATTCTTGGTCAATGATTTTATTGTATTCTCTTGGAGAAAAAGGCCCCAAACTCAAAAGCAACAAAGAAAACCCCAAATGAACTGGAAAGCAGAGACTTGCTGTATGCATGTAAGCAGCCTCTGCTGTGCTCTTCATGTTTGTGTATCTCACGCTTGCTCTCTGGGGGTATAGTACATAGGGACATAACAATTTCTGTAGTCAGATTAGCAGTATGCTTTATTCCTATTTTATTTAATGATAAAAAAATGAGCAGAATCCTCCATAATCCTTCTTTGGTTTCTTAAACTACACCTGAGTATCAAAGCACAAACCAGGAATAACTGGTAAGCAGCCACAAGCACATTCGTGTTTAGACAGGACAGTGGTTAAATTAACTAATATTTTGAGAATGCTAAGGTATTTAGTAACCAGACACAGTTTTCAGCACTTTATTTTCTGTTATGGCAATAGACCAAGTACTTTGCTTTACATTAACATCCATCAATGCCCATGTAAAATTCTAAGGGATTGAATTTTTAGAGCTGCTGAAAATCAATAGCTTCATTTGTAACTAGAAGAGCGCTGGATTTCTGAAAATTAGGGTCCTGTATGCATTTGGCAATTCTGATTCATGTATGGCTTAAAGGCAAGAGTTTCTGCATCTCTGTTTTATATTTGTTGAATTTTACTTGTGTCAGGAAAAGGCTGACCAGCATCTCTCCTTCTTCACTGAGATCAGAGGCATCTGCACATTGTCTGTGTTGCTATCTCTCATGATTTAATCATGTGTCTCATATTGGCTCATACTAACTGAAATGACTAGATCTTTGAGACAGGGGAGTACAGGAGAAAAACAGCA
The DNA here is from genome assembly GCF_026979565.1 of Vidua chalybeata. Classification (NCBI taxonomy): domain Eukaryota; kingdom Metazoa; phylum Chordata; class Aves; order Passeriformes; family Viduidae; genus Vidua; species Vidua chalybeata. The sequence goes on from NC_071535.1 coordinate 29,921,202, forward strand.
TTCATCTTTGTTTAAGTAAGCTTCCAATCCCTATCCTTACTAAGAAAAATGAAAATCATTATCAAGGTTACCCAAAATGTTTGAAAAATAAGATGGCAAATAAAAAAACCCTCAAATATTAAAAGGTACTAATTTTTCAAGATAATCTGGACCTAAACTTTGGTAACTGGGGGTCAATTACATCTTGGGCTGACTTTTTAGTTTTTACCTTCCAAAGAAATAATCTCACTGTGAAAGAGACTCTTTTTTAAAAGATAGGCACAGAATTATCACAGAATATATGAATGGAATAAAAATGTCAGTAAAGTAGCATGAAAATCACATTCACATTATATTATAAGAAAACTATGTTTCTTCAATATTAAATGTTCTTAACATCAATGAGAACTGTTCTTATAAACTCTTGTATTATTAGTTTATCCAGCTGTTTCCCTAGCTGCAAGCATATAGTATTATAGGTGAGGTTGAAGACTGGCAATGTCAAGTTTCATAGTGAAAACTGGTTTATCTTTTACTAACAATCTTAGCAATGTGCAGTGACCTGACCTTGGAGTAGTGGTTTAACAACCTTTGCCCAAGCATTCCGTGGCTCTTCTTATATCTCTAATAGTTTACGTGATGGACTATGAAGAACTGCCAGATGACAGTTCTATTTCATTTTTGTCACTGCATGGCTCTCCATTTTTCTCACAGTCTTTTTCTCAAGGGCACAACTCTGTAAGTCAGTGTGGCAATGTTCAAGATGGGTATTGCTTTTTCAGTTATTGTACCTTGATGCAGTATGTGCAAGTCTCATGCATGCTGCAATTCCAGGCCCTCAGTAAAACAAAATCATGGGGAATTTTATATATCCTCATTTCGTTCCTAATGGAGATAAACTGAAATTGTAGAATGTGGATATTACATTAGGAAGTTAAAAATGTAGTATAAACAATTCTGTGGGTTTTTTTAATGAATCTTCTAGCAAATGGCAACCCTTTATAGATGCTAGAAAAATTAGCTTACTCTTTAGAAATGTCAAGGCCTTTATTGACAGTGCATACAGAGGAAAAAGAAAAATAAAGAACAGAAGGTATGAAAGGAGAAAACCAGACTGAGTAGATATCCCAGCCCAGTTTTTCAAAGAGCAGACAACATTTAATAAATTTCTCTGCATGATGTATTATGTGTATTAAGGTATACATTTACAGTTATGGCATAGTTTTGCTCACAAAGAATGAGCAATTAAAGATAGTGTGTCTGTTCATAAAAATCCATTTCCATTTATTTGCACAAATCAGTGGATTTTTGCTTTTCCAAATGGTTTCAGCTGTGTATGCTGTGTAAAAACATTTTGATATTTTCTGTTGCGTGACTATTTCCCTTTTGACTTTTAGGTTATGACTTGTCATACGGACCTTGATAACTAACTGCATGTCAACAGGCATTTTATAAAACCTAGATTGCAGTAAAAAATGGTTTGCTAAGCACAGAGACAGAAAAGCTCATATTTAACTACTGCAATATAAGTCTTGGTACATCTGTTGATGTTCTATAAAACAGAAGCAAAGTAAATTTTATTTTTCTACAGTTAATGCCTTGTGATTATGTTTATGTCATCCCCACGCTAATATTTGGCCCCAGCCTTATTTTCAGTTCAGTACTAGGTTACCTCTGCCCTTGTGAAGAGATGTCATGGGTGGTGTATGTTGAGCCCTTGCTCCACCCTGGTGTATCAGAGGCGAAAATAAAGTCCTTTGTCATCCGTGTAGAGCAGGAAGCACAACAAGAGAGCACAGACCTGAAGACTGACACATTATGGGTTTCTCCTTGAGTCATACAAAGCGTTTTTCCAAAGTGTTTTTCCAATGGACTTTTTTATGTCAGATGCAAAATTAAGTAAAATGTTGGGGGCAACACAAATCAGAATTAGTTATTGTTTCAGGCTGTTTGCAAGCTCATATCTTTTATTTTCAAACCATAAGGGAGATAAACTTATTTTTTAATATGGAAGTGGGGAATCTGATTAAATTCTATTCAGTTTGATGGTTAGGAACTGAAAATTTTGTTGATAGTTTTGTGCCTACGTTCCTCTTTTTTTTTTTTTTTTTAATTAACCAGATTCAAAGCTAAATGTAGTGGACTATAAATACAGATTTATACTTTTCTGTCCAGTATTCTTTTGTTCATTTGAGCATTTTTGTCCTGCTCTAATAGCTGCTATTCTATCAGACATGGTTTCTCTCTGAGTGAACATCATCCTAGCCTCCAACTTAGAGTAATATCACGTAGTATCCAACTATCCATTAATCTTCCTGCTCATACTGAAGACATCCTGGAAAATGTACTACACTTAGAGAAGTGATAGGCTATGGCTCATTATGACCATTAAATATTTTACAAATATTTTCCTATTACAGTTTATTGTTCCTCAGTGAATATATTTTGGTGCCTGTTGATTATATATGTATAGCCTTTAAGCTTTAATGAATGATTTACTCATGTTTTTGTTTCAGCTGGATATTTTATGAAGTATATATATATGCATATATAAATATATATATATATATATATATATATATATATGTATGTTTTTTATAAATGTAGAAAACCCTTGATCATCTGGGGCAGAAAAATCTGTCTGAAACCATCTATAGGCTGGCATCTGAATTTAGAGGAAAATGCCATAAATCTTTAAGCTTATTTTTCTAACATGAATATACTCCTGCATCAAATGGAAAATCTTGGTAAATGAAAGGCAAACTATCATGTTTGTCTTCTGTGTTAGAATAAAAAAAAAACCCAAAAATGTGTGTTGTTCTTCTATATGAACAAGTTTTGAAGTAAAGGTACCTCAAAGGCTTGTGAATCTGCAGTGCCAGTTATATCATGCATATTAGGTTTCCTAAGGTTTCATAACACTCTGAGATTTAAGGCTGTTTGCTTGTGAGAACAGTGAATAAGAAGTACTTGATCATATTGTTCAAAAACCCCACTGCAGGCAGCAAGACAATACAAGCAGTATATACAGCTTCTTTTAAAAATCACCCTGATGTGAGAACAAGTAGTCAAGAAGTTGGGAAGGAGACCTTTTAGCCACAAGGGATTTCACCTGCAGTGAATCTATCAAAGGCCATGAAAATTAGGAATTGCCATCAAATCCTGTAAAAAGGGGAAAGTGGCAAGTCAGGACTGAATGCAGTAAAATATAGCCACATTGCAAGGAGAAAGATTCTCCAGAAACAGAGAGCAAATTTTGGGCAACAGAGTATTTCCTTCCACAGCATGACTCAGAGCACATCCAGCCCATGGGTAAATCTGCCACTAGGACTTCGTTTTTTGACAAGGTTGTTTGTTTTTCAGTCTCAGTGTGGGCCTGCTCAAGCAAGAGCAGTGCTCTGCCAGGATCAGTCTCTTTTGTGTCAGTCTACTAATGACACTGGGCTTGAGAGGATGTGTTTGATTTTGCTGAAAGCCACTCACTGGAACTTTCCTTAATGCATAACAGTTTCAGGATCTTGCACTTCCACTATAAAATTTAAATCCTGCAAATATCTCTCCTAATAAAGAAGAAGAAATTGATATGCAATCATCACAGCAGCTTTCCAGTGTTTGGTTTTGGTCCTGTGACCACAGAAAACATTTTGGAATTCACTTGTGTTTTCTTTTGCTTTGATATTAAAAGTCTTTTTCAGGATCTCTTAAATATTTTTATAGCTATTATAAATCATACAATCTGATATTTATTAAATCTTTGAATTCTTAAAATAGAGTTTTTGTTAAAGTGTAGGATGAACTGAATTGTATGCATCTGAAAAGTCACCATTGCTTGATGCCACTGACTAGGATGTAGTCATCATATGATTAGTGCTAAGAGGAACTTAATTTGAGCATAGATTTCTCTATGTAGGCTTGAAATGTGACACAGTAGCTTACTTGGGATTTCTGTCAATTCTTGTCTTTGTTGGGCAGCTCTGTTCCATTGAATGAATTAAATGTCACCATTTTTTTCTCAGAAATCAGCAGTATAACATTAAAAGCTAAGCCTGGAATATTGCTAAAGATAACTTAAAGAGAACACAGTGAAATCAAGATGAAAATTGTAGTTTGTAATCAGTTTTGTGCTATTCTGCAGGAATGAGTGAGGCAATAAGAGTAATGTTAACAGAAAAAAGCTTTTTATTTTATAATATCATAAATGCTTTCCATAGTTCAAGCTCTCATCTCAGTGAAATAAATGGTACTTCTAAATATATTTTTTCACCTCTTAGTATAGTGCATGAGGTTTTATTGCTACTGATTTGGATATATCATTAACTGTATCATCAGCATCATTAACATTATTATTTTTATATTTTAAAAAATAGTTTATATAGTCTTAGGTCTCTAAAGTCTGAGGCTTTCTCTGATTCTGCTTCATATACAGCCTTCATTTTCACTAGGGCCCACAAGTTTGACTTACATCTCATTTACATCAGTAGGGTTTGATTTGCATAGAGAATCCTAGTTAAAATTGTAAAACTGGGTCACATTACAAGTTTGTCTGACCCTCTTTTTATAACTGTCACTGGTACAGGAGCCAAGCGGGCACAGTAATATGGAAGTATTATGGCAGAGCACATATACTAAAGTGTTTATTTATGGATTACAGCAACATGTACCCTAAAAATCTCTAGAGTCAAAGACTAGAACAGGCTTTATGGACTTAATTCCATGAACTTGACTAATTCTACTTTACTCCACTTATATCTTCATCAAAACACAAATCCCCTGGCTTGCCTAATCACTTTGTGTCTAATATTACAAAGGAATACAGATTAAATTACATGTCTTTCCAAGAAAAAATAGAGATGATACCTGAGCTGTGAGATAACACTGAGGCTTAGGCTAATGGTTTGTCTGATGGAAGGAGTGTGCTGCTTAAGTAACCAGAAATAAACAGCAAACCAGGATTATAAATCAAATGTTCCTGACAAAGAGGTGTTCTCTTTAGAAGTACTAAAGTGAATGTCTTCAGAAGCATAAAGAGTTATGGTGGAATACTAACTCATAAGTAGAGTAGAGAATAAATAGCTATGTTATAAGAATGTTTTGCAGGAATAAATTTAGTGTTTGTATTATGATAAACTAGTGTTATGAATGGGATGGTGCTACTAAAAAGGGGAATGCCATAGAAAACACAAGCTGGACACATAAAATAATACTTTTCTTTTAATTGGTATTATTATTATAAAATAATCCTTTTCTTTTAATTGGTAATGTGTGAATTTGGTACAACAATCAAGAAAGGGGTGAGTCCTTGGGACAATCTAGAGGAGAGAAATAACTATCCAAGATTTAGAAGCATGTTCTATCAGAGCAAACAGAAAAGAAAAAGGAAGAATTTACTCTCTGTTGTTGATTGGAGGAAAGCAATTCACTAAAATCACAGCAAAGGAGAGTCAGATTGGATATTATGAGCAATATTCCTAGAGTAGAACATATCACTGGGAAAGATTTTTTTGTGAATGAAAGTTTTCAGGAGCACACTAGGCATACATGTCTCAGGACTAACACAGGTTGAGCTGGTTCTGTTATGGAAAAAGAATTTGGGTGGGAAAATTTTCTGACTTTTTGATGTTCCTATGACGCACTGATGTTAAAAGGCTCATTGAACCTACAGTATCTTGACAAACCTTTCTCTGTTATTACACCATTAAGCTAAAATTTCTGTTTGATTGGTTACTACAGAAGTGCTAAGGGACAATCCAAGAACCCACATGCTGGGCAAATATGCAGTGCTCTTTCACAACAGCACCAAATAGTTTGCAACTTAAGTGGATAGCACAGATGTGGGAGACCAGAGAGCTGTAAAACATACTAGGAAACACAGATAATTTGAAAACATCCATGTCTTTTAAAAGCAGCTGTGTCCATTTTGAGCACCTGCAAAACGTGATCATCACAATTCTCAGTGTCTTAGAATTGGCATCTGTATGATACTGAACAGCTGCAAAGGGAAGAGAAATTATTTTGTACAGATGTCTATTGCTTGAGACCAACTTCCTTGTTCTGCATTCAAAGAGCACCTTGGCTGGTGTTTCTCATCATTATCACAATAGAAATCACACATAAAATGCAGCACTTTTTTGAAAGTGAATAGCAATAAATCATAAAACAAGTACTTTACAAAGTAAGTCAAATCACAAGATTTAGATTTTTGAGGCTTGTCTGAGCAACCATCCATTAACCTCAGGTGGGTGTCTGAAGGTTGTGCAGAAATCATAGGGAAAAGTCTTTTTGTAAGATTTCAAGTAAAGTCTTGCTTTACAATAGCTTTGAAAGCAGAATTCAGTTTTTCTCCACTTTTCATGGCTTTATGCAAGTTCTTATTTTTAAATAATTCATCATTTTCTTGCCTAGTATAACAAAGAGGATTGATTCTTTCAAAAAGTCAAAAATAATCATACAATGTCAGAAAAATTATCAGCCAAGCAAATGGCTGTAATCTATCTAAGTATTCTGCATTTTTAAAATGAGAACCAGGTTCTCAAGCAATATACCTTGACATGGATGCCATTTGTAAAAATGTCATTTTTAAAACCTATGCCAAAATACACCCACTTAGGAGCTTTCCTTATGCTTTCCAAATTCCTAAGAAAGAGGGAAGGGCTTACATTAGTTCTGAGACTAAGTGATGTGAAAGTTTGGAAAGAATGAAGGATGTGCTATGGTTGGGTTTTTGTATAGTCATCAATAAGAAATAGGTGATCAATTGCCTGGTTGTCATTTTCTTGCTGTCGGCAATGCTGTGGCTCACAAAACATGGCATGTGACACCTGTCATGTTGATCTGCTGAGGCAGTTACATGAGAAGGAACAAGAAACTATTAGCATAGTACACATTTGACTTTGGAAATTTACAGCTGAAGTATGTGGGTCATAGCTCACAGTCACTTGATTTCATAATGTTTTACATATCCCCAAGATGTTTAGAAGTCTTATACATTCTTCAAATCAGTGGTTTTAATGTATTTGACAGTCTGAAATCTGCTGTGGATGGGACAACGTTTAACATGTGAAAATACATATTCATTATACAAAAATCTAAAGTATTATAATTTTGGTTTATTCATGTCTGTGAGAATATGGCAGGTGAAAGATGGCTAGAGGAGGTTAAGTGATGTTCTTGTAGATTTGCTATGATGTGTAAGATAAAAGAGACCCATTAAATTATATATCTTATTTATGGAGAAGGAGAAGTAGCCCCTATGGATTGTCAAATACCATATGAAATACTGCCAAGCATAGTAATGTGTTCTTGCTAATAGTTCCATTGTTTGCCTGGGACCAAGGAGTAAAATAGATATTCAAAAGATATTTAATTTGTCTATATATTTTAAGCCATTTTATCTGAGGGGTTTGTTTGTTTGTTTGTTTTTGTTTTGTTTGTTTTGCTTTTGTTTTTTAATTAAAATAGTTCCTCTTCATTGCATTTATCTAGGATTCAAATAATTTTAAATATAACAATATATGGAAAATAAATTATTGTCAAACTGCTAGTTTGGAGACAACACATTAAAATAACCTTTAGATTATGAATTATATTTAAAAAGCTGTTAAGATTCAGTATATTTTATTCCTTTAATGAAATATTTAAAACACAGTTAAACTCTCTTTTCTGTTGGAAAACACTTCGCAGCATAAAAGCACAGTGCAGCACAACTGACATTATCAGATGGTCTTTAGTTTGAAGTGAACAATTGTTTGACCAGCCACAGAATATGCCCCACTTGTCTTTCCTAAAGGCAATGCAACAATAGCAGAAAAAAAATCCCAAACCAAAACAACCAAAGGCAAAACAACCAAAAGCACTTGGGCATTATAAAGCAATCTATTTTGCTTTGGTCATCAGTGTGCGCAAAAGGAAACTTTCATTTCCAAAACTGTTCTCCAAATAGACTTAATTAGAAAGAAAAACTCAGAATAACAGGGATAATCAGAAAAAAAAAATGTTCACAAGACAAAGCATAAATCATAACTGCTCAATGAAGAAAGTTATTGATCTTTTGTATTTACTGACCAAACGCTTACTCCAAGTTGTTTGTAATTCTACTGAAGAGTAGTGTTAACAATAAAGACTATGTATTGCAAAATACTGGACTTGCTGGCATTAAATATTTGCTTTGTATGGGCTTATTGCTTTCTAAGTTCACAGTTTTAATTCCTCTGCTTCCTACTAAGATGCCAAAATCTTTCTGCCAAATCAATCTACCAACTCACTTCTCACTTGGAAACACAGGTCAGGAATAGAAGAGCTAGATAGACAATTCTACTGAATCACTATAAATGCTGAGTATGTTAAAGCTAAGTACAAACCTGTAAGGTTCACCTTAGAGTTTATCTGGTCCCCAACATCTTCTTAATTTACGCACACTGACATTTTGGCATGACAAGGTAATACTGGCCTTCACATTTATTTTTCTGTGGGCATATTGTTAGTGTAAACTTACAGTGCTAGAAAAGTGCTAGACATATTTCTAAGTATCTACCTCAATGTACAATGAGATAAAGGACCAAAAAAAGGACATAGGTTCTAATTCTAGATTTAAAAGTTAATTAATCCATGTCAAGTTTCTGAAATCAGAATTACAGATGAAGTAGGGAACTTTGTTTTTCCCCTTTTGCAGGTAATGGTACTTTGTCTATAGAGAAAACTGCAGTTTCAAATGCCTGGTGTGTGTTCAGCTTTGTCACTCCCTCCAGTACAAACAACAGCTGTTAAGGCTGGGTGGCTAAGGTTACGCCAGAGGATAATTTTTCAATGACTACTGAATAAAATTGACTTTTAATTTTTTAAAAATAAATATCTTGATAGGACATGTTCTAAAAACCAGAAGTTTCCTTTCCTTCCCTCTCAAAAACTACTGCTGAAACTTTGTGTCTCTGATAGGCATACAAGTCTAAAACTGTACAGCTATTTTGACAACTAACCTAACATTTAGTTTAATAAATATTTTAAAAACATCTCCTGGAGGCACACAGTTTGTGATAATTGGGATCAGGGCTGTGTTGCATCCTGGGTTGCATTCAGATTAGGGGCTTTATAATATTAGTTAGCCAGTTCTGTGTACACCCCTGTTCCCCCCGCGATGGTTCGCTCCAGGCTTCCTGCCATTGGAGCTTCCCCACGTCACTCCAGTAACCACCCCCCATCCCTTCCTGAAACTTCCCTGTCAGTTACCCCATCCCCACGTCCCCGTTCGTCCCGGAGCCCTGTGTCCACCCCTGTCGCGTTCCCGTTGGTCGCTGTGGTCCACGTCACCTGCACAGTGCCTGTCCACATTGGGCGAGGGGGCTTCCGCCCTCATCAGCCCGCCCCCTATAAAATCCCATGCACCGTCGGTCCTGTCGCCATTTTGTCCACGCGTCGCTAGGGAGCGGCCGCTGTTCTCCATCGCAGCACCATACAACAATAAAAGCTCTCCAGCCAACCACAAGGAAAAGGTGTGCCTCTTTCACCTCTTTGTCTCGTCCCAGCACCGGTGTCGTGGTTTGACATGGAAGTGAATTTTTTCCAGGAAGTTGGGTCAAACCAATCAGTGGTCAGGTTTGGATATTGGCACCTGGAGTGACCACTGAAAGTATGGACACGCCTCTGAGAACACAGGGGGTTAAAAGCAAGAACTCCCAGGAGAACTCTCTCTTTTGGTTCCGGTCGTCAGAGAGTGCAGGCTCTCCCCTGCCCAGCCATCGGCTGGGTGGGGGAGGGGAAGCCACGTTGCCTTGTCCAGGTAGGCCGAGCGGCTGAGGGTCTGGAACCGAGCCACTTCCTGGACGGAAGGGTGGAGAGAAGCGGAGGTGTCTTTGTTCCCCCCCCCCCCCCCCCCCAGAGGGAAAGTGACAGAGAGCCTGGCGGCACCTGGAAATTTGCCGGCAGAGGAGAAGAAGAAGGGGGGGGTAATGCCCAGCGTGGGAGACGGAACGCTGGACCGAGATATCAGCCGTCCAGGGAGTCTGAACTTTTAACCCTTTCCAGGAAATGAGGGCTTTGTAAAATATTACTCCTCCTTGATTTGTAGTGGAAGAGAGACAGTCCGGGACCTGAGATGTTAGAAGAAGAAATATTTAGGTGGGAGGAGATGATGAAGTAGCTTTTGGCTGGACTTTTCTTGTTAGCCACGGACTGAACCAAAATCTCCTGCAATAGAAACTGCATTTTAGGGGGATGCAGTGGTGACCCAAGGAGACCTGCTTCAGCTTCAAACAGCACAGGAATGGCAAGAACAGAAGAAAGCTGAGGAGGGAATGGTGATGCCCTCTGTCTTCGGGAAAGAAGATGAGTTCTGTTCTTGGATCCTTGGCCCCAGGGGAAAATGGGGGGGACTGTAGTCCCAAGATGAGAAGCTGAACTGTTGTATCTTTGGGTCCATGGCAAAGCATCCTTAAAGGAGCCCTACGAGCAGTCTGTCCATGCACAGTGGTGAGAGCACTGTGACATGGAAAGAAGAGTGTCACACTGGCAGATTTTTCTCCGGGCGGTTGCCATGTGTGACAGGGAAACACAGGGTGTGGCAACTGTGTTTCCTGGGGGGTCTGTGGTGCAAGAGAGACTTCTCTCTCCCTTGATAGTTTGAGTATTGATTATCTGAAGGGTGGTAATTTGATCAGGAATCCCGGGTGATGTTTCATGGTGGGTGTTTTGGAAATTGGGAGGAGGAGGAGGGGTGTTTTAAAAGGTCTTCATCCTGGATTTAGTTTATGTGTTTTCAGTAGTAGTAGTAGTTTAATAAAGATTTTTTTTCCTTGTTATTAAGCTTGGGCCTGCTCTGCTCTGTCCTTGATAACATCTCACAGCATTTATTTGGGGAAGGTGCATTTTCATGGGGGTGCTGGCATTGCGCCAGTGTCAAACCGTGACAACTGGCCACAGAGCGTGGCCAGCCCCACCCTGGTGCGCTGAATGCCAGAGCGCCCGGGCCACGCAGCACCCTGGTCCCACCAAGAAGCAGCACCTTTAGCCGGGCTCTCCAGAGCTGCCCGGGACCAGGAAAATGATGTAACAGCACAGGGCTGGAGCCGAGCCCCATCTCCAATGGGTACAGCTGTGAGAAGCAGGTGAGCAGCATTGAAAGCAATGAGCCATGGAGTACCCAGGTACTGACCAACCACCAAAGGGAACAGAGGGCACACAGGGGCAGTGCATGAACATGAGGGGTATAAAAGGTTGGGCTAAAGGACAAGAAAGGCAGATGCTTGCAGCCTTCTGATTGATGTGATATTGCTTTGTTTGGGCAGATGCCTGAAGCCCTCTGATGAGGTCTGGTGTTACTCTGTATGGGTTGAAGCCTTCTGAAATTGTATGGTGGCACTCTGTGTATTGTGGCCCTCTGGACTGTGGTATGCACTGTGGTGAATGCTGCAACAATTTCTATAGTGAGGAAATTTTTATTACTTATAGAAGGTGTACTCATACTTTTAATCTATTTCTCTCTGTTTGAACCTGTGTGTCTAGGTACTTTATTATAAAATTATGATTCTTGGAGTGTGCCCTTGCTTTAGACTGTGCTCCTGTGGTATGATTTAGCCTTAAATTCAGTGTCAGGTCTAATGATGAGTTTTTCAGCGCCTTTACATGATAGCATTTTTCTCCTTTTCTGCCATCACTCTTCCCTTTAGATTTGTATTTAACTTCTGCTATTTCACTTTGTGTGTGGCACCTCTACAACCTCTACATTTTGGATTCAGCTTTCTGTTGGAAATATTTTTAATTTCCCTACTGTTCCTTGTCATGTCTAAGACCTTCACCTTTGATTACTCCTGTGACTTTTCTTTTTTGTAAGATGTTAGACAGTTCCCATGGGTCTTTAATCCCACTTTCTTGCTGCTATGGAGAATAGTGGGGGGTTTTGCATGCTCCTTAAGTGAATGATTTGCAGAAGGGAGGGCATACATAGGTAACTAAACTCATATTGCTGATCAGGCTGTTCCCCAGTGGAAGGAAAAAAGAATAAAAGTGAAGAAAAGAAAGGGGGAAACGTGCTAATAATTCCAGTTGGTCAGCATTACTTTCCTGTATTTCTTGTTTTCTCTTTACTGTCTATAAATCCCTTTTTTCCCTTTTTTTTTGGATTCACAATCCCCCCTCCTCCACCCCCAAAAGCAACAAACCACCTGAGCCAAAAAACCCCACAAATCCTAATACTTCCAATTTTTATTTATATAAAATCCTTACCTTCCTTTCTGGAAGTCAGCTTAAGTTGTGAAAAATCCTTCCTTGAGCCTCACCACAAGAAATAACAAATTTGCTTTGTTTACCTGCACAGTTCCTGCATGAAAAATGTAAATATTTTCTTCTCCATCTGCAAATTTGTATGTCCTTATAAAGTGTTGACATAGTGAATAGAGTAGCAGAATCACATAGGTGGTTGTTTGTTACTTTACTTTAGCACCATCCTGAAACTGCTTTATACAAGGCCCACAACAAGAATTACAGTATTATAAGTCTCATACAGACGCTTTTGATGATTGTCAGATGCACTGCTTGCACTAATCTAACTGTAAGCAAAGTGAACACAACTGTTGAAACCTCCAAAGCAGAAACTCTCAGCAAAAAATTTCAGCTGAAACTTTGAAATAATTTTGCTGTTCATGAAATGTATTATTCCCAAAGAAGCATTAGTTTACTTTAACAAGAAAATAATAGATCCAATCCTATTTTTTCACCCTCCTTTGTATTTAAAGCCTTAAAATAATATTTCTGTTTTTCCACTACTTGAATTTTCATTGTATATATGGCATCTGCTGGCAAGTTGGTCTGAAACTCCAAGACACTAGGGAAGAATCAAACCTTCTGTAGTGTCTGCATCCTAGCTCCCAATGCCATTGTCCACACAGGGTCCCTGGTGAGAAACCCAGCTCCAGGAGAGAGTCCTTCCCACTGCAAGGTTTTGTGGTGAAATTTATGAGCCTGTCACTCTGACAGTTGAAAGGGTTTCCGTTTTTGGCCTAATGCTGTGAGTTTAATATCTAAAGTTTTGGAAAGGAAGTGATTTGTTTCATTTTGCTTAGGCCTTTATGTAGCTGAATTATATTTCAGCAATCCCTAGTATCCATAGCTACAGTACTTTCCCACTGACACAGCGGCACTTCCTGGTTAAGTTTCCCCTATAACTCCGCCAGCAAGCTTGTCTGAACTCCAGCTTCTGTTTCTCCAGTTAAAGCTAATTACACTTATATGGCACTGGGCTTTCCACTTCCTTCTTTTCTTGGGGTGCACAATTGCCAAGAAGATTTATATTTGCCAGGGGAAAAAAAAATCCTGAATGTTGGTGCCAATTAACAAAACAAATATGTTGCAACTTAATGAGTACCCAGCAGATCAAACCTGATCTTGCTCAACAGAAAGGTGATGTAGGAGTAAATAAATGGCAGCGCTTAGCCGCTGGCAGAAGGGGAGGGCATTTTGTTTTACGAGGGAATGCGTTTCTGCTTTGCTCTACTTAGTAGGACCATGCACTTTCTCCCCTTCAGACCCTGCCCACAGTGCCTAATTAATTCACATCAATTTTGAAAGAATACATGATTAGCTGTCCTAGGGCTAAGCAGTAGCATATTGAGTCACACACTAGAAGGCCTAGTTTGGGCACTGGCTCAGGATGGCAGGATCCATGCCAACATAAGAAGCTAAATTGGTTGCAGGGCAGGGGGTGGGGGGCTTGCCAACTAACTGCCTCGCCTCATGGCACCATCTGCCAATTTGTAGACTGATGTTGGCATCGGATCTGAAAGAGCCACTTATCCACTTGCACAGCTATAGGCCACAAGAGTGAAAGGAGAAACGTTTGAAAATAAAAAGGAAGTTGACTAAAAAGCGCATCTTGTCTAGCACAATGCCTGTCAGGTTACTGTCTACAGTACTTTATCATCAGATATGGATATTTTTTAAGAAATTAAGAAGCTAATCCATGATTAGCATATCTTCATACCTGAGATTACAAACAACATAAGGTTACTGCTCCCAGATGTAGTTACCTGCTTCATGCATATAATGGCACATACAAAACTAAAACATCTCAAATCTTACCCTGTGTGAATTAGCTTCCAAAGCCAAAAATTAGTTTTTTGCTTATGTAGTCTAATTTGAGCCATCAAAGGTAGACAGAAAAGTAGAAAGGCATTCTTAAAAGAATGTAAATTAATTTCAAACTTACTTCAGGGGTAACCTGGATAAGAACCAAGCATTTAATGAAGGATATTGTTCTTTGAAACTATTCCTTCTCTTAGAGTCTACTTCAATTCAACATTATGGGAATGGGATCTTAGCAGCTTGCACCTGGCCAGGAATTCTTCATCCTTTTCAATCACAAGGAAACTGAATCAAAGCTTCTGAGATTCTCCTTTCTGTGTAATGATTTATATATTGAGTTCAATTCAACCTTATCATATTGAGAGACCAATCAAATGTTAATACTAAAGGCACAATCATCAACTATTAAAAAAATACTCACAAAGAAATAAGAAAACAAATATTGCATTGTTTCGATGCCCCATTTATTACTAGGTGTGATTCTGACCCTGGCCTCATCTGACATGGCCTTTAATAGATTTTATCCTAGAAATTACTATCCTTCTTCACTTTGTAGCCCCTATGAAAATATATCAGCAAAAGAGAGGAATGACTGGAGTGAAAAGAGAGTGTGAAGGAGTCTAAAATAATGTAAAATCAGAGAAAACTTTTTTTTTTCTTCCAATGCCTTATTGTAGAACCTCAAGAGAAGTCCTGCTTGTCATTTGCCTTCTCTGGAACGTGGTGACATTTAGTTGCATAAATATACATAAATCTGCATAAAGTAGCTTGAGATCAGTACGTCCTACCACCTTTTTATTTCCCAAAATAAAAAGGACTATGAAACTCAATCTGAAAGAGAATATATTCCATCTCCTTCTTCTGTCCTGAAAAAAATCCTATGGTTTTACACAATTGCATTTCTTAGTTTTGATTACTGAAGTGTCCTGGTTGCACTCTTGGGCTGGACACAGTTGGATAAGATCCATTACTGCCTTGAAGTGTGCACATGCAGACCTGATTAACATTTAGGATCCCACCAAGAAAAAGGAAACCTTCCCTCATGTGGAGGCACTGCAAGAGTTCTGCACCACTCCATGAGAGGAGGCTATACAGCTCATACTTCTAGTTGACACCTTACCCATAAATTGGCCCCTGGAGGCCTGTGGTAACTGTCTTAAATTAGAGCAGCCTAGAGCAGAGTGCCTGAGGCTGCTTCCATTTCCAACCTGACTGACCCAGCACTAGGAAAGTCCTGGGACTACAGGAAAACAAGCCCACCTTTGTACAATCTCCATCCTGCTGTGAGTGCTGAAATAAGCATTCAAAATTCAGTGAAGGATTTTGGAAGCTAGATAATAAAACAGAATTCCAGAGCGCTCTTTGTTGCCCTTTTTGTTCTTTTTAATGAGTTTTATACTTGACAATGTAACCCAAAACCACAAAAATATCAAAATACCTTGGACTTGATGTTCTGCCATCTGCTATCCCATAGTTGATTTGTGGGTTTTGTGTGCATTCTACAATGTGCATACTTCATATATATTGTTTCTTAATTAGGTTTTTTTGTTGTTTTACACTATACTTTACCTGGACTTATTTCCTAAGCTGGTTAGAGCTTGTAGGCACATGTAGTGTCCAAGGAGGATAACACTTTCTTTTGGAGGTATTATGTTAATCCTATTAAATTATTTTCAAAAGACATTCAAAATGGTGGGAAAAGGAATGTAGCCTCTTTAATAATAAATGATAAGTATCAATATTTAATGGAGTAAAAGATATATCTTGTCTACATTGCTGCTTACAGGAAAATGGATGATGTTAATCTGTACTAAGTTACCCAGAGAATTGTCAAAGTGGTGAAAAGTACAAAAGTATAATATGGTGAAATACTTCAACGCAAATCTGTTATGTACCAGAGAGTGAGTTGTTGCTAAATCAGATAGAACAAATAGAAATTTATTTTCAGACTTATCAAGAAATTTGGAGGAGCCAAATCTCTGAATTTGGGTGAAAGAAACTGACTGTCACTGAGATGACAGGACCAAAGCAAGATAGATGCCTTTTTTTTTTTAGAGGACATAAGAAACTTATTGAGATGAAAATTTTTATCTTTAAGAGACAGAACGAATGCAATTATTTTGTCAAATAGTGTTCAGCAGGAAAATCTTACTGATGAGATTTTTGTCTTAATGATCAAACCAAATAAAACTAAAATTAGCAGAATAAATGCAAAGTCAGGGAGAAAGCAGGAATGTGGAAGCAAACAGGTTATGGTGTAATGAAGGTGTATATGTGACCCAAGAAGAAAGTTAGTGTAAGCAGTGACAAAGCACTCCTCACACAGCTCCTCTGTGCTTTACCAATTGCAGCACATATGGTCCTCTAGCAGAGGGTCTCAGAACAGCGGGTTAGTTTACATACCATATGTATGCAATTGGTAGGCACAACGGGGTTGCGTTAAGGTTATTGCATCTGCCCTAGTTCGGAATTCCCTTGTATTTTTAGGTTTACGTCGGACAGTAATGTTATTTTAACAGCTTTTGTGTTAAATTTCACATGTTTTTTTAAACAACATTATAGCTTCCTTTATTTTCTTTTTATTAATTTTGACTTTGTAATAGGGACTCTGGAGACCTAAAATTGAAACACATTGCAGAATGATGGCTTTTGGAAGTTCCAAACTTCCAGGAATGAATGTCAGCTAAACCTTCTGCTGTCTCATTGCTATTTAATTGAGTACCTAGTATTTTTCCTCTCAAATATTTTGAGAATGAGTGTAATCTGTGGATTATTTATAGAAGAATTCTTGGAAATATTTTCCAATCTCTATCAAAAATTATTTGTCTGTGAGAGTTCAGTATTATGAAAACAAGCAGTTTTGACTGGACAGCGTGGTCACCAATTATATCTATTTTGTACATAATCAAACCCTTGCAATCATGTTGGATATGATATAATCCTTACAGTCAAGTTGGATATTTTAAAATATCATCAAAAATTCATCCTCTACCAGTAGTTTCAACAGCTGCTAAAATATTAATGGCAAATATGCGGAGCTTAGGAAAAATATTTGAGATATGGATGACATTAACAGGTATTTTAGCAAAACCTTCATAACATTATTAAGTAATCCTGCACTATTTTTACTGCTTTGTAATCAGAATTCCTGTGAAAAAATTGGAACCGTCTGGAAAGAATGGGTTAATGCTCTCCACTGTACACACAAGTTTTCTGCTTATACTATATCTGCTGCTTCATTTAACTTTGTTTTTATCCATAGTATGTTATCCACCACCACACACAGGAGACAAGGAGTGCTCTAATATTCAGATTGCAAGGTGAAATATACTTCTTGTATCCATTACTGGAACAGTTTAAGCATTGGTTTACCTCTGACTTCCTAGTGCCAGGATTAATTATGTCTGGCAAATGCATTAATATGGTGAAATCAACAGGAGATGGCAAGCCCTTTCACATAACACATTTCAAGTATACCTTAAACTCTTTTATAAGTGACAACTCTTTTATAGTAGACAAACAATGGAAAATTATTATCCTGGTACTGAAAATCTGTGGTTATTTCACTTTTATTCCAAAGACAACGAACTCCTGTAAAATTTAATGCAGGCCAGTAGTGTATTTTTTTTTAAAAAGGAAAAATAGGAAATAATTGAAAATTCCATACTTTATGATAATTCCATAACTCCTGATAACAGGCTAGGAAGCTACTGAAGCTGAGAAATACAGTGCAGGTAAAAAAACACCCTCGGGTACATACCACAGCATACGTGAATGTAAGGAGCACTAGGGCTTTGCTGCTAAGCAGGTCATCTGTTCTTCTGAGACTGCAATCTCTGCAAAAGAACCTCTCCTACATGGTGTAGTTTGTCAGATTCGAACTGGAGGAAATTATGTAGGAGTGTAATTATTTAAATTATAGCCACAAATAGAGTTTATATAAGGACCACCAACAGACCTAGATATTTTAGATTAACTCAGAAATTATAGAAATTTATATTAAAGGGTAATGGCAATTATCTAGGGTCTAAGCTTTAATCTCCTGTGAAGACTGTCAACAAAAGCCAACTCATACATGGGCTGAGAAAGTATTCCTGAATACGGGAAGAAAATGTCGCTAAAGTCCATGAGGAGCGTGTTGTGAGCTTAAGCGGAGATACCTTCAATGTGGAGAAGCAAAACAAAATCCCCAAACTTTGACAAGCTTAGAGAGCAAAGATTTATGCAGTAGTTCTGTAAAGAGTTGAGTCCTCCAATGTTTAAACATCTCAGAGACAACAATTTCTGCATCTGATTTTGAGCAGAAACAGCTCCTAAAGTTAACCAGTAAGAAAGTAATTTGAAGTTCTCAAGGCCATGTACAGTTGAACTCTCCAGAGCAAATGAAGACTTTCATAGTAAAACACTAATAAGAAATGAGGGATTTTTTTATTAACATCATTCTGAGTAGCAAAATGAAAAAATTTTAAACTTGTAAAATTGAGCTGACTCTACCAAATGCTGCAACATTGGCAAGTACTCTCCCTGTACAGACTAATCCCTTAGTGGCTTGTGGAAACGGACCTTGTTGGTTCTTCCACTTAAATTACTGTGAAAGAATGGAGATGTTCAACACATTCAGGTGAAAAAATAGAAAAATTGGTGCTGTGGAACTTTAATTCCTGGATCATCTTGGAATTGATATTGTATGGCCCTTGCCATGGATGTCTCTTGTTCATATTACATCCAAGACGATGTCAACAACTCCTAGATTTCTCCCAAGGAAATCCCAAGCTGGACTATCATGCAGTATGTATAAACTGTGTTCTACAGATTCTGGATACCTATTCTTTATATATATTTCACAATTAGACTGATTTATCTGGAATACATTTGAACTCAGCAGCTCTCTAATTTTCAGAAGCCTTTCCTGATGTAACAATTTATTACATGCAGATAAGCTAAGCTAATTTATACTAAGAAATGTATACAGCAGCCCACTTAAACTTTTTCCAAGAAATTCAGTTATTTTCCAAAAGTTTGATTGTGTCTAATGCATTTGTTCCATGTATTTTACCTGAATTTTGCAGGTAGGATTCATTCAGAATCAGTTTACTAAAGAGACAGAAGCCTTAGGAAAAGACTGTGTATAAGGAAATACTGAGAGAATTTTATGGAAAGGAATAAATGCCCTAGAGCTACCTTAAACAGCTTATACTTGCAGCTGTACCCATGGTAAGGGTAAAACAGGTGTTTGTTTGGTTGTGTACAGAATGCACTTTTACAGCCATTACAGATCTGACTGGTCATAATGCTTTTGCAGGTGTAGAAATCTCAAGCAACCACAAGGATATCTGCTGACTTCTCAGGTATGCGTTATTGAAGAAAGAAAATAATTTCCACAATTATTCAACAATCATTTTATGCCTCCTAGATTGATTGTTGAAGACTTTGTTTTGAAAAATGTCACATTTAAACTCAGCTGCTATTTGTACTGGAAGAATTACTTTTCCAGCATTTAAATTTCTTCTTTGGGATTTTTTTTTTCTTACTTTGAATTTTTGTCTTACATTCCAGCATGCATTTAGCCCTTGGCAGATTGAAAGGTGTCTCTGTCAGGAAATATCATCTGAGGGAACACAAGATACTACACTGCACAAAAAAAAAGGTGTGGTGTAGGAGGAGAGAAAACATCAGAAGCATTGCAAAGATACCTTTTTGTTTTGTGTTCCACAGCTTTGAAACTTTTCAACAGCTTTGAACCATTAAAAAGTGTAAGTTGCTGACAACTTTTTACATAGAATGTCAGCTTTGTGTGATTTGAAACAGCTGAGATAATAACTCCCAAATGAGAGGATTATAATACTGAAAGGAACATAAGTATGTATTGTACCAGCAGCACCTCTCTATTAATGACTGGTGTAGATGAATTGATGGATTAGCCAGCCTTTTATCTGTACTCTTCTTAAGAGTTCTTTTCTACTGGAGTTTTTTTTGCTAAACTGAATGAACACTGTTTCCTTGGAACTGTTATCAAATTTATTTTGATCCATATGCTACTGCAAAACCACTAAACCAATACATGTTTTTTAAACAAATGTAGAGAAAATGATAGAATAGTAGAGATATGTGAGCCGAGAATGGTTTTTAACGTTTGCCATGAGGTGTCAGCAGCTCTTTAATTTTCAGTAGCCTTTTCTGACATTAGAATCTCTCAGCAATTTACAGAGCTACTTGCTCAAATTCTGTCAACAGTGCTAAAATATTTTCCTCATATAAAGATTTCTATTTTAGAGGTCCTTAAATATTTCCATGTAGCTAACAGACTTGAGTTTGTCTGTTTGTTATAGATCCAGATATACCTGGAAATAAGTTAGTAAATAAATGCAAAATAAATCTGAAATGTTTTTCTTCTAATTAGCTCAGTTAATTTACCTGCTGTTCATTATGTTTATTGTCTTCATTAAGTTAAGAAGTGCATAATTTCTGTAAAAAACTTTAAATGCCACAATATTAAGAAATTCAGTAATGATATACTTGAAGGATGTCTTGGAGACATGTACATGTAATAAACTTTAGAAACTACTATGAATTTTTGAGTTAACATGTTACATTTCATGGCAAATACTGTATCTTCAGGTTTCCCCAGGTGGCAATGTGTATTAAGAAATGAATGTCTGTCTGGAAATGCTCTTCTTACCATTTTTATTTTTGGAAGTTATTTGGCTGTTGAATGTAATATTAGTCTTGGGTTTAGGAATGCCTTCAGAGGAAAAGTAGAACTGGAGGAAAACCATGACAACTGTGTTTTTTAGTATAGAGGGCTCCAGATAAAACTAAAACCTTATCCAGGCTTAAGAGATTAAATCAAAGCCAATATTCAGATAAGCTATCCTATTGTTATCCTATATAACCTATCATTATATTCTCTTGGTACCTCAAATACATTGAAAGGTAAGTAGACTCAGAAAAATGATCTTGAAAAGCTGTATCCTAAAATGAATGTTTGCTGGAAAATGGAATATATTGCTGCCCCACACCCCTGGAAAAATTGTAAGAATTGACCTTACGTATTATGTTTTGCTTTCAGATGTTAGGACTTACCCTTCCTGCTAATCTAATCTCTGCCTCTTACATTTTGTACATTTTGTAATATACCAATATTAATAATATAGTAGTGGTATTCCACTGATCTAGCAAAAAAAAAAAAAAATCCATAACGATCTACAAACCTGAACTCTGACATTCAAAACAACCTTCAGTGTAGGAGGACTGACAGTTCATAGCATTCTGTCTGTGCTCAAACCTGCAGATTTCATCATAAAGGTTTCAGAGAAACCAGGATTTAGCCTGATGTAAATGCTTCTTTCCCCTTAATGGTGGGTCAGCACACCTGATCAGCACATTTTTATTCTGAATGATATTTCATGAGAGTCAAGACATTTTCTGCAATGTGGGCAGAAAAAAATGCAGTATGCTTAATCATTTTTCTTGAGCACGAGACAAAGGAAGGTGTGAGGAGGATATGGCCCGAGCTGGCTAGTCTGTATTACTATCTGGCATGTGTGGAAAGTGATTTAAGATCAAGAGGTCACACTTCACTTTGAAGTTCAGATACTGCCACATCTTTTTGAAAACATGATCCTGAAATGTGCTGAGCACCCTGGCTGAAGGCCAGGAAAACACATAAACACATGCTTAACTCTAATCATAGGACTAGGCCCCTTGTGTTAAAGTTGACATGTGCTGAAGTCCTGGTCTGGACTAGTGCCAGAAGGTTCAGCATCCTTCAGGATTGATTCCTCAGCCAATAAACTAAGGGCTGCAGTTTAACTGTAAGCCTAGGATTCTGTTTACATTTCCTGCTTGCACTTTAAAAATAAACCAGTGGTTGTTATACACAAAGAGTCCTTGCTCCTTTGAGAAAATTGGCATAGATAGAGGGACAAAAGTTCACTTTAATAGTTGCAAGCAATGAACAGGATGTTCACTTCATTTGGCTGTGTGCAAATCACCTCTTTCCCAAACAATCTCTTAATGACCTGCTAGCACAAAGCTATTCAATGTCCAACAGAAGTCTTGAGCTGGCTTTTGCAATGGTCTCAGGTGTCAGTGCACTGTTCCTGAACTTCCATAGCAGAACTTAAGTTCATTCCCACTGTTAAGTAGGCAGTTTTGTCATTTGAAAATGGCCAAGCTTTTTTCTGATTGTTTCTGGCAGATGCAGAAGGTAAGCACTAACACAGAGGCTTACAAAAAATTGGAGTTTCTAATGGGCTGAAATCCAGTCCAGCCTCGAAAGAGTTTGTATTGTTAAACTGTGAACACAGATGGTGGACCTGGAGTGCATAGTTATGAAATAAACTTTCAATAAAGGTAGAAAACATTTCTGGAGGTGACTGTGCAATATCAAACACAGATACAAACCTCCACTATTTTATCTCCAAGCTCTTATCCTCCCTATAATCCTTCTTTCACCATCATGAAAATGTTCTGCAGAAGGATTGCTGCAAAGTTCAAATTAAACATAGCTCATTATTTAATAAAACTAAATAAATAAAAATTTTAGAAAGTCCCTAATATGCTTACAGATTATGCTGGTTTCTCCCTGGTACATACAAAAGATTGGCTAAAATTTGCTTTGATTACTAAGATCTTAGGAAACCTATTTTTGAATTTGTTTTCCTAAATAATTGGAAACTAAATCAGACAAGTTTAAAAACCTGTGTTATTTAATAATTTCTTAAGGTTTAACAAATTTAATATTGTCTAATTGTTTTAGTTCAAGAACTTTTCTGGCACTAAATAGATTAGAGAATTATGAAAAAAAGCTATTCTAACTGGCAGTAGGAATTATCTAATTCCATGTAAAATCTATTCTTGCAAGATGTCTCTCTATCAAACTCAATTTTACAAACACAAGAGTCCTTGAGACCATTAGGTACTTATCAGACAGAACCAAAAGAACTTCCAGATGTTACTGATCCAATTTTCATGAATATGAGAATGAGAAATTGTTGCCTTAGTGGCAATACATCCCTTTCTACAGTTTCCAAACATTATTAAAATAATGATTCTTTATTAGTCAATGTCTTTTTCGTCCTAAAACTTTATGGAAGTTCTAGCCAAGCATTTCATTTTTGTTTGTCAGAACTTAGTTATTAGCAAATAATATTAAAACCAGCAAATATTTTTTTGTGTCTGAGGCATTAAGCTCACTCTCAGAGGTTCAAATGTAGTTCAGAAGTCACATTTCATTTCTCATTCTTCAGATGCATAATGGGAATTCCCTTTCCTAGCTTAATGTATTTTTGAATAGGTGTCTGGTACCCAAACCTTTTAGTAGAAAGTGGTTGAAGCAGTTGATTTACAATGTCCATTCCAGGCACATATTTATCTGTAGACTGTAAATTCTTGAGGGTACCCCTAATATTAGCACCATAATTGTTAGTACCTCATCATATTTAGGCTTCTCACTCCCAGGCCCAATTTGAATAAAATTATTGAATAATGTGAGTTTAGTCCATTCACCCCACGGAGCTAGAAAATGACATCACCTTGCAGTTAATTCAGAGGCAGAACCCTAAGGAATAGATGGTGCTTTTGTGTCTTCTGCCATCAGTTTTGCCCTTTTGTACTGTAACTCCATGGTAGGGCCTGAAAAACACACATAATGTGACTGCACTTGGAACTTCTCCAGTGTTACCAAGCTTCACAAGTAGAAGCACCACTGATTACTTTGTCCTGGTATTTTTTCTGGGGGAAGAGGAGCTGGCTGAATCAAAGCTGGAATTTCTAAATTTATACAGATTAACTTGATCTGATTGTGTGAAGGAAGTTGTTTTAGAGCATTTCCTTTCTTTTTTCTTAAAAGAGTAGCCTAAAAGGATCTCTTACAGGGATCTTTTTCATATTCTGGTTTTGTTTAGCTATCATCTGCTGTCAAAGGTGTTCAAACGGACCTGAACTATAAGTTGTGGCACTGTGGTAAACTGCATCCTTTGGAAGATTTTTAGAAGCCCTCCTTTGAAGGTTTGGCCTTTAGCCTATGAAGGTCAAAACACATTTGGAAGCTTATATTATTTGTCACCAGAGAGAGGCTAGGGTAAACCTAGAAGCACATTTCTCTTCAGAATCCACATGACTAAAATTAAAATAGTATGTCTGGTATGTATACAGAAAAAAAACCCACTGGATTTTCTTCTGTATTTTCAAATAGATCCAGCAGGCAATTAATCAAAAATAACATATATCATGTGCGTAACGTGTTTGTATAAATGTGTGTGTATATATATCTGTATATAAAAAACATATGCAAAATTTCTATGTCAAGAGATAACAGCATTAATATATTAGCCCAACAGAATTCTGCAGGCAAAATCCTGATTCCATAAGTTTAAAGCCTGGGAAAATTGTGTAGCCAGCTCCACTGGAAATGATGATTCACAGATTTTTTTATCTACAAGTTAAAAAAAGTAACTTTGTCACATGGTATTGCTACAGAACTGATAACAAAATTCAGCTCAAGAATGCCTCAGATGCACCTTTCATATGCAGAACAAACTTTAACTTTCAAATTTGATACCCAAAACACTGACAGAAAAGGATGCATGCTTCATGAACTGATATATGACAAAAAAAGAGATAGTTATTCCACCAAAAGAATTTTTAGCATCATTGTTCATCACTCATTTTCAATCCTGCTAGGACTAGTAGGAGAATATAAAGTCCTGTAAAATAAATATCCTTGCATTTTAAAGCAGCCTAAAATTTTATCGAAAATTTAGAACTAGATTTTATTAGTATGAGAGAAACTTGAGGGGTGTGGAATTGTTCCAATTCTGCATTCATTTTCTGTTCTGTTCTGAAAACTACTAAAAGGATATGGTAAACCCAAAGATTTCTTGTACTTTTATAGATAGACACTATGAGCTGAACCAATTCAAAACTCTGGATCTGATTCTCTGTATCTCCACATATTAAAATAAAAAAGAAATTGATCAAGGTGAAGGAAAATTTTTCCTAAACTAATCCATAATATTTGTCATAGGCTGTAATCTAGGATATTGGACTGCATGAAAGAGCTGAGGAGTCACTAACACAGAAAGCAGAAGACTTGTGTTATATTACGTACTCTATCATTAATCTCTTGTGTACTCTAAGAAAGTCACTTCCCTTTGTCTGTCTTGATTCTCTTTTTCCGCTTGTCTTTTCTATATGGAATATAAACTTTTAGAGATTAAATTGGCAGGCTATATTTTGATATGCTAATAGCCCTAGAACTCCAAGTGCTGGATCAAACTCATCACACCTACGTGATTTGAAAACTTCCTCCAGTACAAACGCGCTCTGAAGGTATGGGTTTGGGGTTTGTTTGTTTGTTTTCTGGAATGACCTGGTACTAGTACCCTGTATGTACACTAGGCCTCCTCTGGATGTTTGCATTTATTTGTGATGTGTTTTACTTAAGGAAAATGTAGGTCCATTGAATAACACTAAGATTCACATCTGACATTTTTGACAGAGATTGTACAGTATTGACAACATTAATGTAAAATGGAAACATGGAGAGCAACCTTTAGTAACAGCTAATTAAACTGATTACTGGAAAGTATCTTAAACAAAGTTACAGATACTCATTCCCTTCTTTCCCTTCAGAGAAGAATCACTATTACACCTCTGGAAAGAGGTCTAGTGTTCACACTTCATCAAAGGAGGATCAAACATCTTAAACTGTTCCTTTCAAAGTTAATAGCTTCCAGACTACCATTAGTAATTTCTTTTAAGTGAGAAAAGTCCCAGTACTGAAAATAAAAGCAAATATCCAAATGTTGCAAAACTTTTGTCTTTAATACCTAGTAGATGACTTTATTGGGACTTAAAAACTGTAATATAGTTTTTTACTACAGAATTTTAATTGAATATGGTCCTGTTTAATCTTTACTGATTATCTGGATGTAGGGATTGAGGGCACCCTCAGTAGATTTACAGATCATACTAAGATGGGTGGGAGTATTGACCTCTCGAGGGAAGGAAGGCTCTACAGAGGGATCTGGACAGACTCAGTGGGCTAAGGACAGTGGCATGATGTTCACTAAGGCCAAGTGCCAAGTCCTGCACTTGCATCGCAGCAATCCCAGGCAGCGCTACAGGCTGGGGCAAGAGTGGCTGTCCAGCAGAAAGGGGCCTGGGGGTGCTGGTCAGCAGAGGCTCAGTGGGAGCCAGCACTGCGCCCAGGTGGCCAAGAAGGCTGGTGGCATCTTGGCCCGTGTCAGCAATCGTGTGGCCAGCAGGACCAGGGAAGTGGCCATCCCTCTGCACTCAGCACTGGTGAGGCCACACCTCGAGTGCCACATTTCAGTTCTGGGCCCCTCACTTTAAAAACGGCATTGAAGCACTGGAGTGTGTCCAGTGAAGGGCAACAAGGCTCATGAGAGATCTAGAGAACTTGTCTTTTGAGGAACAGCTGAGGGACCTGAGCTTGTTAGTCTTGAGGAGGCTCAGGGGAGATTTCATTGCTTTCTACAACTACCAGAGAGGAAGTTCTAGTGAAATGGGCCCAGTCTTTTCTGTCATGTCTGCAGTGAGAGGACCAGAGAAAATGGCTTTGAGATAGGAGATTCAGACTAGATATTAGAAAAAAAATTTCCTTGTTGATGTAGTCAGACTTTGGAATAGACTGCCCAGGGAGGTGGAGTCACCATCCCTGGAGGTGTTTTAGAGGCATCTGGACCTGGCTCTGGGTGATGGTTTACTGGTTTAGGGGTTACAGTTGTAGTTAATGCTGGCTGATGGTTGGACTTGATGATCTTTAAATGTCTTTTCCAACCTTGATAATTCTATGATTTTATGAAATACTGTCAAGTTATGGACATTTCGTGCTCAATATATTGAGCACAAACATCATTTTAATGTTTCTGTTGTGCTATTTCTTTCATTGCTCATATAAGAAATAATATTCAGTAGGATGCTTTGTACATTTGCAGCTAAGTTAAACAGCATTGCCCCCAGTCTGGATTTAGCAAAGTATTGTACCAAGTTGTAAATGCAAGCAATTGCATGATAAACATTTATTGAGAAGCGGGGTCTTTTTATGCATTCTTTCCATCCTTCTATGTTGCCAAGGTGACCATGCAGAGATAAACCAGCTTAAAATATAAATAACCATATCCCTGAATATTTCAAATTCAGAATGTCTACTGAGTAACATTAGAACTGTCAGACTTACACAAGTAATCGTATCTGAAAGATCCTGCAGCTTTTAGTTACATTTCCTTTAAGGTTATAGCCTCACAAGAAAGCAATCCACTGAATTATATTTTTCCTTCCATAACTTGCAATGCAGCAGTGTTCTACTGTAGGAAACAAATTGTTCAGAAAAAGCAAATCCAATGTAAGACTCAAAATTACTGTGATGTCATACTATGATGACAGCCTCTGACAACCAGTCTTTAGCTGATAACCTTCAACGTACAATTTTTACAGAAGTTCACCTGACTGTCAGCAACTAAACTGCCATGAAACACTGGCTTAGGTTTTCTTTCAAACACTTTTAAATTTTTTTAGATTTCAGCTTTATTGAAACAAAATACTCCCCAAAAAGACATAACTGAGACATGTAGCTCCAAGGAGACTCCACAGCTGAAAGTCTCAAGGTCATTGTATTTGTTCCTCATATGCTGTACTACAAATGCTTTTAACACAGTTAAAAGACCAGGTTTCAGAGGTTAGTAGCCGAGAGGATATGTGCAGCTTCCAGAAAAGGAGCAATGCTCTGGCATAAGAGCTCTACAGACTTTTCCTAAAAATGGCAGAAGACTCCTAAAAGTTTTTAAAACTTATTTAAAAATTCCTACAGAAGAATCAGTACTTTTCTTGGTTTTCAGATGCAGAAAAGCATGGTTTCCAAAAATCACACAGTAGCAACATGCATTCATATCTTTATGCTCTTTTAAAAAATATGACTTCTTAACATAGATCAGCCAGTAACACAGGCAAGATAACAATGTCTGTTACTAGGCTGAATTTTTTGGTGATTTCTGGGTTATTAAGTACTGCTCCTGAGGCATGGGCAGAGCATTCACAGCAATCAAGTTCTCAGAAAGATACGATGTGAATTCAGGGGGCTAACTTATGCTTACCTTTTAAAACCTGTGTTGGCATGGAAGAGAACAAGATTTCTGTCTTAATGTTAGTGATGGCATTTACCTAGGAAGCAGAAGAACAAAGTTTAGAGTCTTTCTCAGATACAAATTATCCTTTTCCTGCATGTTGGACCAAGGTCTGATCCAGAAAGTTTTGTGCAGGCTGCAACTTAGCTGCTCCCTCCCATTCTTTTCTCCATCTCTGCTATGCTGGACTAGATTCAACACATTTGGTAAATGTTACCACAACTGTTGTGCCAGATAAAGGATACGGCAGGGTTAATCAGCAGGTCCTTACAACCTGTAAGGAGCTGAAGTCTTCCTCACCTCTCAGGAAGGGGAATACAGAATTTACCATGTGGCACCATGGTGGCAGTCAACTCATGAGGATTTGTATAGGCATAGTCCACATTCTTGCCATACTTCTCCTTTGGGAGAATCTTAAGCCTATCAGGAAGTGTTGGAGCTTTCCACTTATGTGTGCCTATATTCTGCCACTATTTTAAGGAAGCCAGCTCAAAATAAAGATTTTCTTTATCAAAAGATAAAGAGGTATATTTCTTAGACCTCTAAGACAACAGGAAAAAAAATCCACTATAAGCTTTTGAAGGGCAAGATGGAAAAGCACATTCAGAAGTGGAGATGAGGTACAGAGTAAGATGAAGCAGGACTAGAGAGAGATTAAGAGACACAAGTTAGAAAGTGCAATCAGGAAGAAGGAAATACTCTGAAGGGTAGCTACAGGTATCAAAGCGTCAGTGTGGAATGCGTCAGTGGTGAGATGACTTACTGAGCAAATAGAGAAACATCCATTAAGTCACACTCACAGCCTAGTTCTCAGGTGGCAACATCTTTAAATGCCATTTAATTGTTCTTAGCTAAAAAAAACATTTAATGCTTCTAATGAACTCTAGCAATTAAAAAGTATACAGAGAAATATGTATGCAACAGGTTTTCCCCTCAAAGCTAAGATTATGAACTACTTGACAACATTTTGACAAACAGGTACTGTACCCTAAAATAATGGCAATGTGTGCCCTTGGCACTCCTTAGAAGCAACCAAACTTTGTGCCTCTCTGCCTGAAAGGGGTGTGCTCTGAGGAAAGATGGAGCGGAGAGCAAACGGTGGGATGGAATAGCCAGCTACTGCACATCAGATACAGATAGCAGGAATTCACACAGAGAGGCTGTTGAAGTAGTGTTCAGTGAATGGCAGTGATTAAAATACTATTCTTATTGTAGACATGAGGCCTGATTCAGATAGGGCATAAGCAGGTGCAACTTCATTGAAGTCAATAGTGCAGCACCCACTGGGCCTGAATTTAGCTCACAGTAGGACTTGCTGTGAAGTGTATTACACTAATGATAGCTATGGCAACATACTGTTTCTGCATGACCTAGATGCATTTGCCCCACATAGATGTTTTCACACCAAGACAGCGTTGTTTCTAAGTGTTTTACCAGGAAGAAGATGAAACTGAGATGAATTTTTAGGCCCTGGGTTATGCCATTCTGTGGGTTTTAACCCATTTGTTGAAGGATTATACAGTGCTCTCCTTCATGGTTAATAGGCCTTTTGCAAATAGGCTCTTTAAAGCCAGGTCTATATCAATAGCTTCCCAAAGTTAACTGTAATTTTCTAGTCAACTATTCAGTTGTTTTAGTTTACAATACAAAATATTTAAAGATGGCAATTTTTTACTAAGTCCACCCCAGAGATATCAATAATCAAATTACTCATTTCTTTCTCAGTAGAAGATATCCAGGGAATATGTGTTTCACACTTGGGAAAAGAAAAAAAAATTCCCAAGATAAATAGAAATAAAGACATTTTGTTGGTAAATTTCTGGTTTCAAAGTAGATTTGCCATGTCTGAAGTGCAAACTTTTTATCTGATTTTTAGTGTTTTACCTGTATATAAGGGCCTGAAAATTTCTTTATAAAGTCTTATCAAGCACTGCTTCCTCTTTGGGAGAGAACACAATCAAAATGTTGTGGTTTCCCCTGCAAGTCATGCAAGACTTCTCTGTTTATTTTTCTGGGGATTTTTTAGCTTCATTTTAAGCTACATGATAAATTTTTGTGATACATGTTTGCTTATGTCCTGTAAACCTGGTTCTCTCCAACTTACACAAAGCATAATGTTCTGCTCTGCTTTCATGTTTTCTTCCTATTAACAAGATAAGGAAAAATGGGTAAGTTTTAAACAATGCTTATTTGTTTTCTAAAGTTGCAGAGTATTTACTGAGTATATCAGGTTTGTTAGAGCAGTCCACCCTTCTTTTTGTTCCAAACTATTACACTATGAAATAACATTATGAAAATCTTCCATAATGTGCAATGACACACAAAAAGGTGCAGATTAATTTTTGCTTCCAATTAATTAAGAACACATTTGATTAGAATTGAAGTAGACTATCTGAATTA